>NW_022987869.1:4518097-4668097 GCF_902827165.1 Trematomus bernacchii
AAAAGAAAACATGAACACTTTAAGCAGTTTTTCCCATGATGAAACAAGAGCAGGGAGAAGAACGTTTTATTTAACCTGCCCGTTATTCAAATTCAGTCACAGCTGCTCATAAATACTTAGAGCCACATAAAAACCAAAATCACAATCGAAAGTCAACACAACTATCTACCATCAGCGAAGCAGGTTACCTGACATGTTCATACTGTCCAATTATTCTTTCTTTATACATTTTCTCAAACCAAAATATGTTCATACAGCCCTTTGAAATCATTTGGTAAAGGAGGAGGCGTGTGGCGCAGTGGACTAGTGCGTTGCTGTTCGTATCAGGGGAGCACAGGTTCAAACCCCACTGCAGTCAGCATGTCGTTGTGTCCCTGAGACACTTCACCCCAAATTGCTCCTGTGGGGATTGTCCACAGTATTGAGTATGTAAGTCGCTTTGGATAAAAGCATAATAAGTAACATGTAAAGAATTCCCATTTAACACATTTGTGTTAAAAGTCTGTGCAAACTGGCACTTAAAGTTACATTTCCTTCTATGCTGCTTATCCTCTGAAGTTCAAACTAATTTGTTTTGTATATTTTCTGGTAGTATTCAGTTTTTTTCTGTATGCATAACTAAAGAAGTCTTAATCAGTTAAATCTTTGCATTTTAACAGCTATGACTCAATAAACAGTGTATGTGTGTGTTCTCGTGCAGGGATGTGCAATATGCTTTGAATTTGATTGTATTGGGGTTTCACTGTTAACCAAAACGAGACAGTTACATATTCACATTTTTATTTTGAATGGGGCAGAGATGGAGTGAGTCCTGGACTCGGACTCGAGTGCCGATTTTCGGGACTCGCGACTCGACTCGGACTCGCTCACTGATTGACGCGGACTCTACTCGGACTCGTGAATTCTCGCGCACGATGACTCTGACTCGGACTCTTGAATTTTTCCGACTTGGACACGGACTCGAGCAAGTTTTGTCTCGAGTCAGACGTAGGCCTACTCTGTCCTGGCGTGTGCACCTGCGAGGCAAGTTCACGTACTGGGCCCCGGCTATTCCAGTCTAAAGATGTCCAGAGACACCCCCCGCATCCTGCTGTATGCTTTCACACATTCTGCTTCCACATTGGGAAAGAGCAGCACAAAATGCTCGTTATGTGGAAAAAAGATAGATGGAATCATTGTGACACATTCTAATGTCCTGACAGCGGAGTATCAGAATGTGATTCATGGAAAAACTACACAGAATCTGTTTAATGTGTGTTGTTATACGTCAGATTAAATGCAGGAGACACTTTTTGTTTTATGTGAACTTTTATTTCAGGAGACCAGGCTGTTCGTGCTTTACTTTTTTCTGTGAGTGTTTAGCATCCAAGCTAAGTTACCATCCGTTCTGTAGGGGGCACAGGCAGATGATCAATGCCACAGCCTCTGAGGGCCCCATCAATTCACACACACTTACACACACTCACACTGTATATTGAGTTGTCAGGTAAGCCTTGGAGGATACACACCAAACACAAATTCCTCAGTGTGTGTGTGTTGCACTCTCTCTCTCTCTCTCTCTCTCTCTCTCTCTCTCTCTCTCTCTCTCTCTCTCTCTCTCTCTCTCTCTCTCTCTCTCTCTGATAGGTCAATAAAGAGCCATTCCCCAGGTTTTACTGGTCTAAAGGTACAAACTCAGACAATTGTCAGTCAATCCAACTGGACCAATTAGCAGCCAGCGGACTGCTGAGTGCTCAGCTCAATGCTAAGAAGCAGCCATGTTTATCAAGCTGACTACTGACATGGCTGAAACTGTCCAATCAGGAAACTGCTTGTCTACTGCAGGTATGAAAGTGACCCATAAAACATTTGGAAAAAATATTGTATTTTCTTATGTGTTGCAAAAAAAAACATTAGAGAAAAAGGGAGAATTGGGTCCTGAAATAGCTTAGACATTGGGACATAAAGACAAGTATGGCACAATATAACTGTTTGAATTGGAGAAGAACGTTGAAAATGGTGAGTGTTTGTGACATGACATGTAATATTAGGCAATTTAATATGAATGCATTCAACCATAAAGATACATCCTCAAAAATCCTGTTGGTACATTTTTTTTCAACAAGCCAAACCCTTAAAATGCTGCAGCATTGGCTTCAAATAAGCCAAACATTTAAGTGCGTACAAAAGTATTTTTTTATTTCAGTCTAGGTGCAGGGGAAACCGGTGGGTTTTCTGTCTGTCCTGATATAAATGGAGAACAAGTGGAAAGGGGAAAATATAAGACACTAATTATTGGTAATAAAGCTAAATCATCCAATATGATTGTAAAGGAAAAGAGATACTGGGCTGAATGTTGGAACATGTTAGATGGGGATCAGGATTATTCAAGGTCACTGAATTCCATCATTAGTATAATCAACACCTTCAAGTTTCTCAAGGTTCTCATGTCCAAATAAATCAACAAAATCGCTATGGTTCGCCAAACCATTTTTGCAGATGTTTATCAGGTCTGCACCAACAGAAAAATATACAACATTTGGTCAAAGCGTCTTTGGAACTTATTTGAATGCTCACATTGAAGGCCATTTGCAACATGAGTTTGATCCTTGAGTAGTTCCACCATGATGCCCATTAGCCGCGTTCACACCAAGTACTTTCCTGTACTTAGTTCCGGCACTAAGAGCCCTGGCGCTTTTAACCCCAGGGCACTTAGTACAGATCGCGTTCACACCGGAGTACTTTTCCCTGAGGGAAGATTACAAGTACAGTAGGTGGCGGTAAGCACCTTAAAGTTGTTTGCAATCCGCTACAAAACAAGAGAAGAAGAAGAAGAAAAACTTCCCGCGTATACTGTCTGTTGTTTACCTTCCGACCTCAGACATGATGGAGATGGAGTCGACTGAAGTTGTGCTGTTTGTGCTCATGTTATACAGCTTTGTAACTTCGTTAATGCGGCCAGAGCCTGAGCCTATTAGGCGTCCGACAAAAATCCGGAGCCGCCACACGTCGAATGCTATAATCGCAAAGTTTCTTCAGCATCAAAGGCAGTTCAAAAGCTTTAGGAAAAGGATTGGCCGACGGAAAGCACACATGATTGCCATGTTTCACCGTAGGATGGCTGATACAGGATCTGTTTAATCGCCATGTCGGTTTTCTTTATTGCACTCTCAAGACATAACATTAAATAGAAATATTTTAAATGTAACTAAAGTGTCAGTTGTACATGTCAGTAAACATTGTCAATATAAAATAAAGTGTCAGTTGTACTATATAATAACAGTAATAACAATATAAAATAAACTCCCAGGTGTAGGGATAGTCTCAGCAGCAAACCCACCTTTATTATATATCTTCCTGAGACCCACTGCATCCGTCTGCCATAAACACTATGCAAACATACATGTTAGTTTTGGCCCATAGTGGACTCCATGTTGTGTTGTGTGAAATGGGGGGGAATTAAAAGTTTAGGTCAAATAATATTTAAAATTATATAAATTGTCATATTTGTGTATGTGCCCCTGCCATTCCCCCACAAGGTTGCAACATTGATGATAAATAAATGACAAATAAAGCTTTGCCAGTTTATAACCGATGAAACATGATGGTATCAGAATAATCACTTACATGTGATGTATAGGATGCTACACAGGTCACTAAAGATAAAGTGTCAGGAGAAATAAGCTTAATCGCCATGTCGGTTTTCTTTATTGCACTCTCAAGACATAACATTAAATAGAACAATTTTAAATGTAAATAAAGTGTCAGTTGTACATGTCAGTAAACATTATATATAAAATAAAGTCATAACAGTAATAACAATATAAAATAAACTGTCCCAGGTGTAGGGATATTCTCAGCAGCATACACACCTTAGTGCAACGTTGTGTGTCGTGTGTCAGTATTTACAAAAACTATACCAAATAAACTGTTATTAAATGCAGTTTGTCGCTCATCCTGCCGCTGCGCAGACGCTTCCTCATGGCGCAGCGCCCACACTTCATTCTGGTGCTGCTGGCGCTCCATCTGCTGCTTGAACACTTCTGCCTGGCGCTCCATCGAGGTGGGCCTTGGTGAACAGCACCATCTGATCTCCACGCAGCGACTCATTCACCACGGCACGCCGGTCCTCCAACGCCTGGGCGGTGTCAAAGAAATTCGCATCCCGTGTCCGCTTTCCTAAGAGGGGAAAATAAGCAATATACAAGATCTGTTTAGTCGCCATGTAGTTTTACAACATACTAGGAATGTGTTTTTTGTATTTTCACAAATAGAATTAAAGCTCCCATGTCATGCTTTTCCGGTTATTACCCGTCCCCTTGTGTGTTATGAAGGTTTTTATGCATGTAAACGGTGTGCAGAGTCAAAACCCTCAAAGTACACCCTGTAGCGAGTAAAACTCTAACACAGAAAATACCTCCCCAAAACGCCTCGTTGGAGATACGTCACTGCCCATTTGAGTCTTCCATTTAGTTCCGGGTACCGCCTGATGTCATGCGGTACCCGGAACGAAATGGACCAATCCCGAAGAGCTATGGCCACACCAGCAGCGGCGTGTTCCTCCTCCAGATGTTTGAAGAACCGGCATTTCACAGACGAAAGCTTCCAAAACATTGCCCAGTTTGAGGCCGGATATGCACAGCTTGTTTGGACCGTTTGGAGCAGGGGAAGATCTGGGTATACAACCTGTAAGTTTGCATTGTTATTTGTGTATTTATCAAACAAGACTGTTTAAATGTGTAAACTGTGTTGGACTGCTAAGCCATTGACACAGTGCTAACTGTGCTAACTAAGTTGCTTGAGTTTCTATATATCAACTCTAATATCAGCAGATGGCCTTGCATACATGTATCTCATAGCAGGAGAATGTCTGCATTCACACACAAAATACCTATTGACAGTATACTCCGGGTGATTTGCCGGTCAGTCGCGAAACTTAATTACATTATAGCTGGCGTAGCGATCTAACACACGGAGCTAGAGCTAGTTTTGGTCGGAAAAACATTTTTGTGATGCTACGTTGCTAGCGTTTAAATATATCAACTACAATGTCAGCAGATGGCCTTACATGTTTGTCATGGCAGGAGAATGTCTGCAGTCACACACACGGAATACTCATACAGTATACTGTACTGTGATTTACCGTACATTGTGACCGTACATATACTGCATGTAGCTAACGAGGCTAGCTGTATGCTAGCGCAAAACAATGTATTCATGCAAGTTACATTGTATGGTAGCAGAATACCCGTATACGATTGCAATTATAAACACGTTATTGCTAGCCTAATATGAACCACTAGCTTTTGTTCATAGTAGTTTTATTACACTGCATTATAGTTGCCTTTCCTCCAAGCTAACGTTCATATCGTGTTAGCTACCAAGGTAAACAAAGCTAGGTTAGCATATTAGCAGGCAAGCTGTTCATTACACAACTACTACTAACGAATCTAAAACAACTAAGTTTCTCTAATATTTTGTGATTTGCATTTGATTTCGTCCAGCCAGATCCTGGCGGACAATCCATGACGGGGAAGGGACTTCGACTACTACTGAGGGCTCGTGCTAAAAGGCACCGCACCGACTGTGCGCGGGCAAGATGCGAGGAGGAGGAATGAATGATATACCGTGTGTATATATGTATATTTATGTTCATTTTGTACATTTCTAAAAATAAAGTTTAATGGAAATACTTAGTAGGCCTATCCTTTCTTCCCTGAATTC
This sequence comes from Trematomus bernacchii, assembly GCF_902827165.1. Lineage (NCBI taxonomy): Eukaryota > Metazoa > Chordata > Actinopteri > Perciformes > Nototheniidae > Trematomus > Trematomus bernacchii. Next base: position 4,523,801 of record NW_022987869.1, read on the forward strand.
ATATATAGCAAACCATGATTTGATTTCTCATTAAACAGTAGTAGTTTATAACGGGTAAAAATAACTTACTCTTTGTTATGAGCCACAACGGAAAGACAAGGAGACATACACGAGTTTACAAAACCACGGCACATTTATTGTGGTAAATGCAGAGACAGGTGGTTGAGAGGATCGCAGAGTTAGTCTTCCTGCAGCCGCTTTGGAGAGAGACTGTGTCCGGAGGTGTCCGTGATCGTGCTGATTAGCCTCTTCAGCTCCACCCCATCGTAAGACAAAGGCCCTGGGGCCGTCACACTCTTCTATAACAACAGTTAAAAATATATATGTATATAAAATATACCGCTGTACCGACGCCATGATAAGACTGATGTTACGCTGAGAGCAGCCGGGAAAAGCACTGACATGGGCGCAGCCTCTCTGGTGGTTGACTAATCAGAACGAGTGGCCGAGCTGACCAATCGGAGCACACTAGGCTCACAGGGAGGGGGGGGCAAGAGCTCCAACGAGTCGTTTAGTGGAGAAAGTGAATACTGCTGAATACACATGCTTGACAGAGATGCTGTATGCGAAACCAATGTGAGTTTGGAAAATTGCACAGTATAAATCTATTTTAGTATACCTCAACAATGTAATTATGATCAGTGGAAATGGCCATGACATGGGCCCTTTAAGGTTTCACAAATCTGAAACTGTGTTATAAAGAATCTTTTGACTCTCTGGGATAATCCAGTCCAGATTTGATGAGTCTAGGTATAGTGGTTTTAGATCAGGACCTGGTCTAATGTGGTCTACATGTAAAAAAAGCACTGAAATCTCCCTTTTTTGTATTTTCACAAATAGAATTAAGGTTTCACAAATCTGAAACTGTGTTATAAAGAATGTTTGGCCTCTCTGGGATAATCCAGTCCAAATAAATCGGCTATGCAGCGATTTAAGAGGTTCAAACACGGAGGATTGTTCCTTTTTGAAGAGTGCTTCATGTATGCTTGAACTTTGTTTAATGTTGTTGAGGCAAGTTAAACATAAAATATGATGAATATTATGAAATAAACATGATTGTGAACATCAGTTCGATGCGTAACGTTCTTTCAAGACAAAGTTACAGTGTGTGTACCTTTGCGTTTGGTTGCTGGTAAGGAGGACGAGGCGCTGTGATCTAGAATGCAAAGCTCGCTTGTTTCCAATCCCGAGAGTTGTCCATCCTCGCCTGAAACAGACGATTAGTGCCATGAGTTAGTGAAGCAAATTACAGAAACACTACACAGTTATTCACAAGTCAAAACGTTTTCAGAGCGGCCGAGAATATCTAGCTAGCTAGATGTAGCTAGCTCGGGGCCGGTGTTAGCCTATCCAGCCTAGCATGGCTAGCTTGATCTACTGAGCAAATAAAAGTACATCTGAGACCATTATTGTGCAGATTAAAACCCCAGTGCATGTAGTTGATTTTACCTTCGTCGTGGTAGTCATCGTTGGCCACTGAATCCGCCGTTTGTAGTCCTGAGTTTCTTTATATTTAGCCGGCTGTGCACAATTCCCAGGTCGAGTGAAAGCTACCGAACTGGCTTCAGTAGCATTCCCTGGGTCGCGTCCTCGGCGTAGATCTCCAGAAGCGCCGACACCTCCTCATCATTTCTTGATGCTTGCCATAACTGCTTTCAAAAACAAACACAACGCACGGAGCGTTGTGTTTTTGTAGCGAGGAAAAACAATGGCGTCTCCACACAACATTTTCAGAGTTGTACGGGCGTGGTTTGCAATTCGCCCAGCCAATCAGCACTGGGGCACTTTTGGAGCACTTTTCACCCACAGAAAAGTACGCTCTCTGAGCTGGCTCTAAAAATGGGGGTAAAAGTACCCGAGATTAAGTACGATTTTTGGTGTGAACGCGACATAAGGGGTACTCACGGAACTAAAACGCGAAAAGTACGGTGAAAGTACTCCGGTGTGAACGCGGCTATTGTAAGTAAATTACTTTTCTATCTTGAGATTGCATTACAATACTCACTGTCCACCATCAGCTGTGTGCTAAGGACAAATAAGGCTAATATTTGATTAACTATCATACTTGGGTTACTACAGTCTGGAGGACAATGTTACCATGTTCACAATAGCAATGATATTCCAACAAAGCAAGAACAATTTATTATGTACATTTTATATGAAAAAATCAAATGCATACATAAAGTGAAACCGTACAAACAAACCGTAGTTACAATATAAGTCATCTGTGGATTTATAAAATACTCTGAGCACAAACCCCTGTAGCTAATGTTGAATCTGGGCATTTAGAGCAACATTATGGTAATACAAAACAGGTACATAACTCCTGCTATAGCTATCCTCAGGAACAGCACATGACAGAAGAAGACTTTTAGCTTGCAATGCTAACCTACAATATTCATTAATATTAATGCAACTCCTTTGGACAGTGGCCATCTGTGGGTATGTGCGGTCCACCCAATGGCAGTAATAGCGTTTTTAACATTCAGAACTTAAAATGCTTTTAAGGACCATGATGGTGCTATGTTCTTAAGTGGGTTTTCTATTTAAATATAATCTTACATTCTGTAGAATATCACCAGCATATTCTTCATATTAGACATTAAAGGAACATTGATATTGATCGATATTCTATCTGTCCAGTGGCTTCATCTACTGAACAGCTAAAAACATGCAAACTGTGGGTTTGTGTGAGAGTGCTCATCGAATAATGCAACACAGTAAAATGTAGCTACAGAATTTACATTAGAAAATGGAGTGTGGCCAGTTAGAAACGTTTTGACAATTTCAAATCGCACACATTGAAACGTAACATATGCAAGCTTGTTTTTGTTTCTGTTTGAAATGTAAAAGTGTCAATATTAGGATGGCAATATGCTCCGCTTCGTCTTCTGCTTTAATTTGCACTATGAGGTAGTATCACCATACAGGCGCTAACTGACCAGCAGAGACAATCCAGACGTCACATCACTTTTTACTGGCCCTAATGTTTTCAAGCATTGTATCATTAACACTTACGGCTTTATACAATGTTGTGTAATTCCCTTGAAATGCCTTGTGTGACTCATGCTGAGGAACTGATGGGAAATAATTAGACTCATGCAGAAATGGGCACGGTTCACATTATTTATATTTAGCAGACCAGACGCCTCCACAAAACTACGATGATGTGGCACAGACAGTTCAGACAAGATGGAGATCAGGGCCTTCATTTAGTCTTATACAGCAGAAACTATTATTCATGTTCAATACCAGCTTGGGTTGTTCTATGCTTTAAGCTCTGCTGTAACACCTATCTCCTTCTGAGTCAGCTGGGGGGTTCCTGGTTGTGCGAAGAAGTTGTAAAGACTGTCAAGGGTGATACAAAAATCTCATTGCTGTGCTCACAGGTACCCACCTAAACCAAGGTTCCATGTGTGGGCCATGCAATAGATGAAAACGGGGGGTTACGTATTGTAACCCTAGTTATATAAGCACAGGCGGAGCCCTCTACTGGACTCTATGGGTACTACTCTCTATCATGCTGTGCGTGCTTTCACCTACTGAATTTACGTAAACGTAGCCGGCCAATCGGGGCGAGCCTACCTGAATGCGCGCGCAAGCCCACAGTATATAAGGCGGCTACACCCGCCGCCCCACTATCCTATACACTCTTCAGCGAGCGGACTAGGAAAGACAGCGCCCCCAGGTAGAGGGCTCCGCCTGTGCTTATATAACTAGGGTTACAATACGTAACCCCCCGTTATATCTCACACAGCCCCGATGTATAAACGCCCTGTCGTCCAACAACATCGACCCACCACACCGTCCCTGACCGGCTTTTGGCTAACATCCACTGCATCCCCACTTCCTCCCATCCGGTTGTAACCGTGGAGAAGTCGGGGCCGCAACTTGGATAAGGCACACTCACACACGCTTACCTCGTGTAGAGTGTGCATGGAAAAAATGGTGCGGAGACTCCGTCTGGAGCCTACCGCGTGCCATGTTCCCCAGGTCCCTCAGGAGCATGGGAAAACATAAGTGCACCACGTCCCCCACACTCACACACGCTCCGTGTAGAGTGGGCATGGACAATAGTGAGGAAGGCTCTCCCAGCCTGCCCATAGGAGAGCCCTGTATGCGGCTGATTGCGCACCATGTCTCCCGAGTCCCTCAGGAGCATGGGAAAACACAAGTGCTTTATGTCCAGGGGGGGGGTCAGATACCTGCTGACCCACAGCCACCCCCCCTCTCACCAGTCATGCGTTGCCTCGGCAAGCACAGACAACGAGAAGGAGCCAGACATGTCCAGGAGATAACATTTTATGAAGGGGCCTGGCGTAGACCAAGACGCTCCGTGCATATATCTTCTACACTCACGCCGCTGAATAAGGCTGTTGACACAGCCACAGCCCGTGTAGAATGTGCACGGACCCCAGTGGGGAGGGCTCGCCCCGCCCGTCCATAGGCATGTATAATGCATCCGCATAGCCATGTTAGGCGCTTCTTGGAGAGAGCTTTTCCAGCCACACCATCCCCAAAGCACACAAACAGCTGTTCAGTGCGCCTAATGGCAGCCGTGGGCTCTACATAACATGCTAGCGCACGCACTGGGCAGAGGAGGTGCAATTTAGCCTCCCTGGCCTCAATATGGGGTGGAAGATTAAAGCCACCTAACTGAATAGCCTTTGACCTGAACGAACTCCTTAGGCTCTTAGGAGTAAAGGAGGGGTTCGGCCTGAGTGTCGCCCCACTACGGTCACCCCGGATCAAAAGGCAGCCTGGGTGCACCGACAGAGCGGTCAGCTCGGACACTCTTTTGGCCGAAGTCAAGGCAAGTAGCAATGCTGTCTTCCATGACAGTGCTTTCAGGGAGGGAAGCTCCAGAGGCTCAAATGGTTCTGTGACCAGAGCCTCGAGCACCAACGGCAGGTCCCACTGTGGGGCGGAGGCGTGCAGGGCGCTGCCTCCTGACCCCCTGCAAAAACCACGCCATAAGCGGCTGACTGAAGGCTGACCTGCCTCCAAATCCCTCATGGCAGGACGAAACGGCTGCTGCATACACTTTAATTGTCGAATGAGCCAGCCCCCTGTCCACCAGTATCTGTAAGTAGGTAAGAATAGAGCCCAGCGTGCATGACAGAGGCTCTCGACTCCTTCCTTCACACCATCGCCGGAATCCCGCCCACTTTGGCCTGTAACAGGCTGTGGTGGATTCTGCTCTTGCTGCTTGGATAGTCTGAATAACGTTGTCAGACAGTCCCACCTGTCTCAGCCTGTCCCTCTCAGGAGCCAAACCTGGAGAGGTTGGCCCAGAGTGGGTAACATCCCTATTGCACCTGCTTCCTGAGACAGCGCTCCCCAGACCTGAGGAATAGCCCAGGGCTGGCCCACCATCATCTGTGTTGCCCCCGCGTACCACGGCGCCAGGCGGCGATCTGGGGCCACTAGGATGACTGACAGCTGCTCCCGCCTCACCCTCTCCAGGAGGGGGGGGATAAGGTGCAGCGGTGGAAAGGCGTAAAGCAGCTTTCTTGGCCATGGCTCGTGTGCAAATGCGTCCACCCCCAAGGGCGGATTGTCCCACCGGGCCAGGGAGAACCACAGGGCTGTTGCTCCGATTGGCGAACAGGTCCGTCTCTGCTCTCCCGAACTGAGTCCAGACCTGCTTCACCACCGGGTGAAGCCTCCACTCGTCTGGCAGGGGTCCGCCTCTTGACATGAGATCGGCCCCCCCCGTTCTCCCGTCCCGGGATGTGCAGGGCCCTTAGAGACAACACCATTTGTGAAACCCACAGCCACAGGTTCTCTGCTGCGGTCAACAAGGCTATTGAGCGGACTCCGCCCTGCCTGTTGATGTACGCCACTGTGGTGCGGTTGTCGCTCCTCACCAGCACATGTTTACCCTGTACTAAAGGTTTGAAGTGCTGTAGGACCAACATCACTGCTTGCAGCTCCAGGAGGTTGCTGTGCCGCGCCTTTGTCAGAGGCCAGCAACCACCTACAGCTCTCTCTAGGCACGTCCCCCCCCCCATCCTGTCACTGAAGCGTCTGTGAAGACTGTGATATAGGAGGTCACTTGCCCCAGTGGAGCTCCCCTCCGCATTCTCTGGGGACCCCCAGAATCGGAGGTTGCTCTCTACTGAGGGGGGGGGATGGTTACCAGACGTCGTTTGTGTCTTGAGATCTAAACGAAGGCCGGTAAACCACCTCTGCATGCGACATGCATGCAGCAGTCCGAGTGGCACTACGGAGTGAGCAGCCGTCATGAGACCCAAAGTCTGCATGATGATCAAAGCTGTCACCGTCGCCCCCTGACGCAGCCTGCAGACTGCCCGCAGCAGGGATGACTGTCTGCTTTCTGTCAGGGTGGCACGTAGTCTGCCTACATCGAGCATCACCCCCAGATATTCTACCTGCTGGTGAGGTATGGGGGAGCTCTTCTTCCAATTGACCGCAACTTCTTTTTCAACCCAACTTGGTTAGGTGTAGGATCAATTGGGCTGTGTGAAACATTGCCCATTCCCTGGACCTGGCCATGACTATGAGGTCGTCCAGATAAAAGAACCCCCTCATGCCATGGTCCCGCAGCGGTTGCAGCGCCGTGGCTGAACGTGCGTGGGGACAGGGAGTAGCCGAACGGCAGTCTGTTGTACTCGTAGGCTACACCCTGGAAGGCAAAACGCAAATACTTTCTGTGTTTTGGAGCAATTTCGCCATGAAAGTAAGCGTCCTTCAGGTCGATGGTTGTGAACCAATCGCCTGGCTGCACCAGTCCCAGTAACTGTTTCATAGTTAACATATGGAACTTCTTGCATGCAATGTGCTGGTTCAGGCATTGAAGATCCAGAATGGGCCTGAATTCTCCTGTCTTCTTGGGAACCAGGAAGTACAGGGAATAGTGCCCCTTCTCTCTGACTTGAGAGTGCACATGCCGAGAGGAAACCTATCTCCTCCTGGGATGACAGATTTGCCTCTCTCATGCCTCTGAACGGAGGAGGGATGCTGCAAAACTGGAGTGAATAACCCAGTCTCAGTGTCCTGTCCATCCGCTCTGTTAATACACCACTGCTTTTCCATTCCCCATAACATTGTGTTAGGGCAGACGTGTCAAACTCAAGGCCCGCGGGCCAAATGTGGCCCGCCACGTCATTTGATGTGGCCCGCGAGAGCTCGCAAAGAATATAAACAGTTTATTATACGGTTACATGCCGTTTAAGCACGTTGCCCATAAACTGCATGTCCCAAAATGCATTTCGTTTTGTGACGTGCGCACTGAAGCGACTTCCTATCAGCAGCGGCACTCTGAGGCGGTGAGTGACCAGTGTGTGACTGTGAGTGACACAGAGTTGAAGGAACATAATTTACGGCGGCACAGAGACACCAAACACGGAGCAAAGTCTGCTTCAGCAACCGAGACAAGCAACTCCAGTCCCAGAACAAACAGACAGAATGACCCGCTCTTTAAGAATCAGTCGGTGTTGCTGCGGCTCAGAGACACGCATGGATTTATTATGTTTTAGAAAAACTCGCGTTACGGTTATTTCCGGTTTCTGGTTGATTAAAATATATGAGGTCTTGGCTTGCAGAGTATGAACGTCTTTTTGCTATATTCAGACGATAAATACTTATAAATACTTGTGTAAAGTTTGTAAAGGAAGGAGGAAAACTTCCGCGATCCCTGTCCCCTCTCACTCTGTTCCTCCTCATCACGCCGCCGCCCCCCCCCCCCACTCACTGCTTACTGAAATAGTGAGTGACAGGTGATAGTAACACAGCAGGATCTGGGACAGGGGGTTCTCAAAGTCTTGGCTTTCAGACTATTAAAATATTATTGCTGAATTCAAATGAAATATAGCCTACTTAAATAATGCTTGATATACAAAAGAAAAATACTTTATTATTCACAAAAAATAGATTTCACAAACATTGTATCTCTTTTTGATAAGATATGATGAGGCTAACTAAATTTCATAAATTCATGGGATTTATGTAACAGTAAGAGAGTGAAATGTTAGTCTGAGCCCACATACAGTATTTTTGTGTCTACGTGCACAATACATTAATGCACAACCATGTGCTTTCAGACGTAGTTATTGCCAAAACCAATAATACTCCAATGCAGAGGCAATATTGTTATACAGTATAAAACATTATTTTGATATTTATATATGTATATTTATATAGTGTTAAAATTACAACCGGCCCTTTGAGGGCAACCATAATGCTGATGTGGCCCGCGATGAAATTGAGTTTGACACCCCTGTGTTAGGGGATGTGCAATCAGCTGCGGAGCCGCAGCTATGAAGCTGTGGTACTCTCTGGTGGCCCACTCCGCCGTCAAACCCTCCATAAAAGGAAGTTTGACCCATGGGGGGCTGACACAGAAAGGGCCGTTTTTCTATAATGCAATTTCCACTCAGAGAAAAAACGGCCGATTTTTCACTGAGGTCCCTGAACGCACCACGGCACGCTCCCGTGAGAGCGCGCGCTCCGCCATAATGCTGTTTTCTCTTAGAGAGAAAGAGGCACTAATCGGAGCTTCTTCTGTCCATGAACGCACCACATGGCCCGCTCTCGGCCAAATTCAGTAGGTGAAAGCACGCACAGCATGATAGAGAGTAGTACCCATAGAGTCCAGTAGAGGGCGGAGCCTGTGTGAGATATGACATCAAATGGAGGCTGCAGCCACATATTTTATCTCCATTAACATGGCCTGATATGACGGTTGCTCTATGATAACTCTGTGCTACAATGGGTAAACTTTACAGGCCACACTGCTCCGGAAACTGCTTAAGAACAATCCACAATTCCGACAAATTGCTCTTTTATATCCAGCATCTTTGTGACACGTATGACTCGCTTCTGCTTAAAAAAAAGTGCTCTGTCCAAAATAATGGAAAACGTCCGACTTGTCTCATTATCTCAAATCTGAGAAGATGGAACAAAGTGACAATAGGCGCGTTCACACCAAATACTTTGCCGTATTTAGTGCCGGCACTCAGTGCCCTGGCACTTATTACCCCAGGGCATTTAGTACAGATCGCGTTCACACCGGAGTACTTTTCCCTGAGGGAAGATTACGCAAATGAGCCGCTGACGTCACTTCGTCTTCTTCTGCTTTGGGTTTACTGGCAGGCCGCAAACAACTTCACGGCATATACTGCCACCCGGAGTCCCCGGCTGGAAGTCCCCGGAGTTGGGGACTGGCTTCAGTAGAAGCTGCTGGGACTCCCAGCAGCTTCTACTGAAGCTTTCCGAGTAAATCGCCAGAACGCCGACACCTCCTCATCTCCACATCTCCACCGCTCCCATGTTTTATTTTGTGTTGCCATAAGTTAGTCTCTCTGCGTTTGTGCACTGGGCAAATGCTAATGCTAATAATGCTAATGCCAGGATAATAAAATGGCGGCTCTACAAAACATTTCAGAGTTGTACGGGGCATGGTTTGCAATTCGCCCAGCCAATCAGAACTGGGGCACTTTTTTCCCCCAGGAAAGTACCATCTCTCAGCAGGAACTAAAAATGGGGGTAAAAGTTCCCGAGATTAAGTACTCTTTTTGGTGTGAACGCGACATAAGGGGTACTAACGGAACTAAACGCGAAAAGTACGGTGAAAAGTACTCCGGTGTGAACGCGGCTATTGGGACGTTCTGCTATCAGTTAATCAGTGATTCATTGATTGACTATTTCATCCATTGCCAGTAAGGGCCATATCAAGGTACCTCAAACAAAATGGCAATACGTCCTGCAGTAGTTAGACACTAGTGCTGTAACAACAGGTTTTCAGTCAGCAACAGCGATCAGGGCTAAAGCTAGTTAGCCCTGCAGGTCCCCACACTCACCACTGGATGTCAGCTCCAACAAAACTCTACATACACTGAAAAAACTGACTTTAATTTAATGTTTTATGTCAACAGATTTCACATTATTGTATTAGGTTAGTTGAAAGCAAGAATACTATGTTTAAATACAAAATATTATGTTGTACTTAATATCATTGCTTTCAACCAACCTAATACAGTTATGTGAAATTTGATGACATAATACATTTAATTAAAGTCAACGTTTCAGTTTTTTCAGTGTGTATTGAAATGAATGGGAGAATTTTGCGCTAGAAAGCTAATATAGTAGCCATTGTATGACTTATTTTATATGGTACAGGCTCATTGCCTAACAGGGTTTGATTTCCTGATCATTTTAAGATATAAGAGAGGGGTTCTTTTTATGAGTTCAGGAAGGTTTGACAAATGTGTCAACCTCATCATAAAAGCTGGTCATGCATTTTTACAGCAAATGTTATTCAGACACGAGGAAACAGTAGTTGTTGGGGACTATTTTCAGCAGCGGATGAATCCACATTTGGTGCTCTAGTGAGTATTTATAGCAACATGGTGATGTGTGTGGGATTGAGTGATAATAAAGTACAGTGTGAGTTCATGCTAATGAGGGAACATGTGACCCAATGCAACAGTGTGGCTCATTGATGAGTAAGAACAATGGGGCTCTATGGCCCAGAGGAGGGAAACATGTCAGGATCTGATACACACACTATACCAGACTTTAATTCAGACCTCTTATCTACACTGAATATCCAACCCTAGTTCTCACAATATGTTTGATTTAACATTATGAAATGACAGTTCCATTCCCAAAGGTCTACAGTCAGCAGGCACTCGTCCTCTGCTGCTCTTCTCCATGCTGCAGCCTGGGTGTAAATGTGTTGTGTAGATAAGAGCATCTGGCTGACAGCGTCTTATCAGAGGCTGATAGCAGCGAGCTGGACCCTCCAGCCCTGATTCCTTCTCCTCTGCCCCTGCACTCTCTCATATCATCATTCTGTGAAACCAGGAATATTACATCGCTGCTAGGTCCTCCAACGTTTGACTTCTGTTTAAACAGGTTATGTTTATTTAACAAGTGATGAACATTTCTCCAAGCTGTGCATTCAACACTTGCACAATGGTGCCAATGGCGAAGTGTCTTGAGCTGTAGTTACTCCAATGGCCACTAGGTGCTGCTTTTAAGAAAACTCCTAAACTGCATTCACACCAAATCAGGCTGTGAGGTGTTGGGAATTGGCAATTGAACAGCTTATTCTCACACTATCGAGAACTTCAACCCCCCATAGCACAAGAAGACTATTCACAGCTATTGTTTTCCAACCTCCATTTTCAGCTGCACTTGAAGCCATGGTAATTTCACCACAATTGGAAAATAAAATATAGACTGTCTGTGCCTTGTGCTGCGGGTTGTTGCAGACAACACACTTTGTAAATCTCAATAGAATCAGTTCTGCGAGCCTCCATTCCTGAGCAGAAGAAAGTGCTTGAGTTTCGTTTTTTTACTTTTCTTGTACCAAAGTTTGTTTGGCTCCCATGGCAGTGAGAGGCAGAGAGGTTAACTATACTCTCTCTCCAACTCAAGACACTGGTACTGGCCTACCATGCTGTGAATGGATCAGGCCGTTCCATCATCCAAGTGATGGTTAAACTACACACTCCTTTCCGTGCTTCACTCTGAATCAGCCAATCATCTCACTACTCCTTCACTGTGAGTGCAACCCAGGTAACCCTCAACAAAAACACACCTGTTTGTTATCCTGGATCCAAAATGGTGGAACGAGCTCCCCATTGATATCAGAACACAACCCAGTCTCACGGCATTTCGTGTTATATTCACAACATTTAATCTATTGATTCGTGTTCACCAACACGATTTTCCCCTTTTTTTCGTGTCACACAGAACGATTTTAAAAGCAATGTATTTCTAGTATGTTTCGTGCCTGCACCACGTGTTTTTGTCTGGTCGGGTCTTGGAAGCTGTGTGGTTCATAAAAACATTTTCTTACTCAATATCAAGCAACGATTATTGTTTTTATTTTAAATCGTATAATGTCGGACTTTTTTTGCCGTCCGTGAGGAAAATAAATGGGCCTCAGAGCCTCAGAATACTGAAATCTGTATTTTTTAAATCTTTTTTCCTTCTAATTTGTTATTCTTTTCTAAATAACACACAGTTATTTACTCAACAATACCACACAATTATCCTTGTTTTTATTTATTTGTTTAAAGGTAGGGTAGGTAAGTTTGAGAAACCGGCTCGAGATACACTTTTTGTTATATTCCATGGAATGCTCTTAACATCCCGATAGCAATGAATATCTTAAGTGCTTTGACAAAAAATCCATTAAAAAATGTCATCTGTGGAAGCCGTAATACTGTAAAAAGTACGACCAATCATTTTAGCCGGCTCGGCTAAAATAACTGGATGGCCTACAGTACCTGCCTGTCAGCCTTCCATCTGTGCACAAACTTATCTCGTGCCCTCATTAGCCGCGTTCACACCAAGTACTTTCCTGTACTTAGTTCCGGCACTAAGAGCCCCGGCGCTTTTAACCCCAGGGCACTTAGTACAGATCGCGTTCACACCGGAGTACCTTTCCCTGAGGGAAGATTACGCAAATGAGCCGCTGACGTCACTTCTTCTTCTTCTGCTTTGGCTTTACTGGCAGGCCACAAACCACTTCACGGCGAGTACAGTAGGTGGCGGTATGCACCTTAAAGTTGTTTGCAATCCGCTACAAAACAAGAGAAGAAGAAGAAGAAAAACTTCCCGCGTATACTGTCTGTTGTTTACCTTCCGACCTCAGACATGATGGAGATGGAGTCGACTGAAGTTGTGCTGTTTGTGCTCATGTTATACAGCTTTGTAACTTCGTTAATGCGGCCTGAGCCAGAGCCTGAGCCTATTAGGCGTCCGACACAAATCCGGAGCCGCCACACGTCGAATGCTATAATCGCAAAGTTTCTTCAGCATCAAAGGCAGTTCAAAAGCCTTAGGAAAAGGATTGGCCGACGGAAAGCACACATGATTGCCATGTTTCACCGTAGGATGGCTGATGACGATAAGCAAGATACAGGGTCTGTTTAATCACCATGTCAGTTTTCTTTATTGCACTCTCAAGACATAACATTAAATAGAAATATTTTAAATGTAACTAAAGTGTCAGTTGTACATGTCAGTAAACATTGTCAATATAAAATAAAGTGTCAGTTGTACTATATAATAACAGTAATAACAATATAAAATAAACTGTCCCAGGTGTAGGGATAGTCTCAGCAGCAAACCCACCTTAATGATATATATATATATATATCTTCCTGAGACCCACTGCATCCGTCTGCCATAAACACTATGCAAACATACATGTTAGTTTTGGCCCATAGTGGACTCCATGTTGTGTTGTGTGAAATGGGGGGGAATTAAAAGTTTAGGTCAAATAATATTTAAAATTATATAAATTATCATATTTGTGTATGTGCCGCTGCCATTCCCCCACAAGGTTGCAACATTGATGATAAATAAATGACAAATACAGCTTTGCCAGTTTATAACCGATGAAACATGATGGTATCAGAATAATCACTTACATGTGATGTATAGGATGCTACACAGGTCACAAAAGATAAAGTGTCAGGAGAAATAAGCAATATACAGGATCTGTTTAATCGCCATGTCGGTTTTCTTTATTGCACTCTCAAGACATAACATTAAATAGAACAATTTTAAATGTAAATAAAGTGTCAGTTGTACATGTCAGTAAACATTATATATAAAATAAAGTGATAACAGTAATAACAATATAAAATAAACTGTCCCAGGTGTAGGGATAGTCTCAGCAGCATACACACCTTAGTGCAAAGTTGTGTGTCGTGTGTCAGTATTTACAAAAACTTGGTGAACTGCACCATCTGATCTCCACGCAGCGACTCATTCACCACGGCACGCCGGTCCTCCAACGCCTGGACGGTCTCAAAGAAAAGTGCATCCTGTGTGCGCTTTCCTAAGAGGGGAAAATAAGCAAGATACAAGATCAACAACCAGAGACAATACATCATGTATTTTTTAGCTGCCCGGATTATAACAGACAAAGACTCATTCTGAAAACTGCACTGGAACAACTCAACATCAAGGACATGGATTTCAAGTCAATATATGAAAGTAAATCAAGAAATGAAGCAAACAAGCTGATCTTCAAATTCTTCAAAAGCACTGGTCTGAGGACAAGGATTTAATAAAAACATTTAATAAATCAACAGTAAGTGGCGATATATGCTCCAAGTAGAAGCGATTTCTTACCGGAAGTCATGTGACCTCTAGCCCGGATGTTTACAATGTTTGTGAGAGAGTAAAAAGGCGCGAACATTTGTAAATGCCGGTCTAGGCGAATACGTTTTCACGCTGTTTCATAATTGTACCAAGAAGGAAATAAACATGATTGTGAACATTAGTTCCATGCGTAACGTTCTTTCAAGACAAAGTTACAGTGTGTGTACCTTTGTGTTTGGTTGCTGGTAAGGGAGACGAGCAAGCGCTTTGATCTTCAAGGCAAAGCTCGCTTGTTTCCAATCCCGAGAGTTGATGATTTTCCTCGCCTGAAACACACGATTAGTGCCATGAGTTAGTGAAGCAAATTACAGAAACACTGCACAGTTATTCACAAGTCAAAACGTTTTCATAGCGGCCGAGAATATCTAGCTAGCTAGATGTTATTAGCCAGCTCGGGGCCAGTGTTAGCTAGTTCAGCCTAGCATGGCTAGCTTGATCTACTGAGCAAATAAAAGTACATCCGAGACCATTATTGTGCAGATTAAAACCCCAGTGCATGTAGTTGCTTTTACCTTCGTCGTGGTCGCCCTCTAAATCCGCCGTTGGAGCGGCCTCCAATACCATACTGCCCGAATCAAGGCTCGATGCTGTACCGGAGAATGAAGGTCTGTGGCTTAGCAAAGCATCCAAGCGGTCGTACCATTTACTGGTTTTCCGGTCGTTACCACTTTTATTATTCCAGTCTTTTTTTGTAGTCCTGCCGGAGTTTCTTTATTTTTAGCCGGCATGCCATGGCGCTGTGCAAGATTCCCATCTCAAGCAACTTCTTCGAACAACGGTGCGCTGGGTTTTTGTAGCGAGGAAAAACAATGGCGGCTCTACAAAACATTTTCACAGTTGTACGGGGCGTGGTTTGTAATTCGCCCAGCCAATCAGCACTAGGGCACTTTTCACCCACAGGAAAGTACGATCTCTCAGCGGGCTCTAAAAATGGGGGTAAAAGTTCCCAAGATTAAGTACGATTTTTGGTGAGAACGCGACATAAGGGGTACTAACGGAACTAAACGCGAAAAGTACGGTGAAAAGTACTCCGGTGTGAACGCGGCTATTGGTCATGTGCGCGTTTGTGTGTGTTGGAGGAGGGGCTCTATAAGGAAGTGGCAGATTTTCTCCGGTTGTGTATTTTCAAATTCTAGCGATCTCGAGCCGGTTTCTCAAACTTACCTACCCTACCTTTAATTCTATAATATTGGGCTTTTTTGCCGTCCGTCAGGAACTGAATTTCAAAATAAAGTCACCGGAAACAGACATAGGCGATACACACCCACTGACCTGATTACCCAAGATCCTCAGCTATGGTTGAAGCTCGGTGATTGGATGTTTTAGGCGCAATGCACATTGGGATATGGTGTTAATGCGATATGAAATAACTATCAACAGAATTGCGTTGCCAGGCAACAGCTTGGGGTGAAAACAGTATTTCCGGTCTTGAAGTTTGCATAGTAATCTGCAGTACTCATCAACTAAAAACATCAGTTTATCCTTGTTAATTACACAACATTGATTGGTTTAAATTGTGTATAATGCTTTTGTGTGTTCCCCCTTCGGAGGAGGAGAAACAAATAGTTTTTTAGGATGGCCGAAGACACTACACTACCCATAATCCTCAGCTATCGTTTCGTGATTAATCTTCAAGCTCTGTGATTGGATGTTGGAGTGGCAGTGTGCCAAGGTTACGCAGAGCGTCAAACAGCTCTATGAAATGGAATGAAACCACGGCAGACTATCCAAAACTGGACTCGAATGGCACCCCCCCCCCCCCAGAACTACACATGCTGGCTATTGTGTTTCGCAACATGTTCTATGGCACGTCTCTACTGGGAATTGTAGTTTTAAAAGATGTTTTCGTTTTTCCCACAATTAGAGCCAGTATTAAGCTGTGCACACCCCTGGAGGTTTAGGGAATAAGAAACACATTGGTGTTATCAAATTTAAAACATATAATTAATAAATGGGTGAAAATTGCTTGTGTCCATAATGGGCAGCGTTAATATACCCACATGACAGCTCATTGTTACTTTGTAATTCTACTCCACTACAATTCAGAGGTTAACCTTGTATTTTTACTCCACCACATTTATTTTAGTTACTTTGCAGATTCTGATTAATCATTACATGTTAGACACTTTTATCCAAAGCGATTTACATACTCAATACTGTGGGCAATCCCCACAGGAGCAATTTGGGGTGAAGTGTCTTGCCCAGGGACACAACAACATGCTGACTGCAGTGGGGTTTGAACCTGTGACCATACCAAGGCTCTATCCACTGCGCCACACGCCTCCCGTCACATTAATGATGTGAAATATAATAAACAACCCTTAAATCAGACTTTAGTTACACCTGAGTAAAATTCAGTGAAGGTGATTGTCAAGTGCCAACAATCAGGCGAGATATTTGATAGTGGGTGCTTGAGAAGACTAAACATTTATCTGCAGATCCCTATAAAGTATATTCATTACTCGTTATTCTCTACTAATAGTTAATTAAAAACTGTATATAATAGCTATTTTGCACATCCCTTTCAAGATTTCAAGATTTTCTAAGGTTTATTGACATATCATATACACAACTACATTGAAGTTATGCAATGATGAAAAACTTGGGTAGCAGGTTCCTCAACAGTGTACAAGACATCTATCAATATGTGTGTACCTCCACCATTAAACTGTCATATTCTGCACATTTCTTATACTATCTACATACATCTTATAAGAGTATAATTAATATGTATAATATCAGTTAAAATAAGTGCTTCAACATAGTTAACATTGCAGGAAAGCAATATATTAGACGTTAAGTACTTTGTCAGGCTTAATATTTATCTGTAGATACCCCAAAGCTTTTTTCTTATTCAAAAGAAGACCTTAACCTAAAGTATTCTTTAATGTTTAAATAAAGCCTTATTAGTTTGTCTGTTTTGCACATCCTCCTATTAATATCTTTGTACATCCGGCACTAAACTGTTTTATTGTAGAGATAACTTACAGTATCTCTACTTGATATTCTATATTTCTATCATTGACCTTCTACTTTCCCCCTATTTTGTATGTACTCTTAATATTTTTTTCATCAAATATAACATATTCAACAAAACAATTAAATAACTCGCTTTAACCACTAGGCAGTGCTGGTTAAAAAACTGTCAAGTTTAAAGTGTTAACACAACAAATTATACTTTGTATTATTAGTGTAGGACACTTATGTATGTATAACATCTGAATATGTGTAGTTTTATTCATGTTTTCACATAATTCTACAGGATATTGCTATATTATTTCACATGTTTTACTTCCACACATTAATATCTGATTTGTAAAACATCACAGACAGAAAGGTATATCCGTCATTTAATGGTAAGCTATTGAAATTGTGAATCCATAGATGTGTCTCCCATCACCCAAAACCCCTGACTATTCTCTCAACTCAGTATTTACATTCTTATATTCAAAGAAAATCAGTAATATCTTTAAAAACTACAAGGCCCTGTCCATCAGCTGTGCACCGTTACCTATCTACCAATTGGATCAAATATAAAAGTCTAGTGTGAAGAGAAATTGAAGATGTTGTTTAATTGCTGATATATTTATGATCCATGTCACGTATTCAGTTTCGGCGGCAGTTCTTCCAGTTTGTCCAAAGGTCTTCTCATCAGGGCTCTATAAATAAAGAACTACGGCAGATATGTAATATTTAATGCAGCCGAACCGTGTATTACAATGCCGCTATGTGATGACTTTCAAAGAGAAAAGCAAGCACACTCGGAATAAAGTATTATCATTTTTTATTTTTTTAATGTTTTCGGATTTCATATTGCATAAACACCATATCCCAACGTGCATTGCGGCTAAAACATTCAATCACCGAGCTTCAACCATAGCTGAGGAAAGAATAACAAATTAGATATATATTTCAGTATTCTGAGCCCCATTTCTTTTCCTCACGGACGGCAAAGAAATCCGACATTATACGATTTAAAATAAAAACAATAATCGTGGCTTGATATTGAGAAAGAAAATGTTTTTATGAACCACACAGTTTCCGGTCTTCCAAGACCCGACTGGACAAAAAGACGTGCTGCAGGCACGAAACATACTCGTTATGTGTGACACGAAAAAAAAGGGAAAATCATGTTGGTGAACACGAATCAATAGATTAAATGTCGTGACTATAACACAAAATGCCGTGAGACTGGGTTGCAGAACAGCAGAGAGTACACATCTTTGGTTGCAGGCTGAAAACCCACCTGTTTCTGTTTCACACAAAAAGTCGTAATACTAAAAATTGTTTGGCTTTTTTGAAACTCAAAAAGTTCCATACAGATGGAGCGGATGTACTTGTTTGTATTTTCATGGTTGTTTGCAGTAATTGTAAGTCGCCTTGAATAAGACCATCAACTTAATGAAAAAAGTGATTGGCTACCGCAGCGGGAAGTCAGGCTCAATTTAACCCTAAAGCTGATTTGAACTTTCCCGCCCAACAAAATGCACTATCCTCCCTCAAAAGAATGCGGAGGTCTGGCGTGGTTTAATGTGGACACAGTCCAACAGTATTTAAAACATCTCTTTAGACATACAGTCCATCTCATAATCCATGCAGTTTTTGCTTGTAAACAAATGCCTTCTTATGTGGCTGATTCTGGTTAACTGCCACAGCATCCAAATGCCAGCAAGTGGCACAAGGACATGCTTGGGTAGTAAAATAAGTTAAAGTTGGTTGTGATGTACAAATATATTTTTTTGAATGTACAATATTTATGAACACATATTGAAAAATTAATGGAGGTCTTGTTGGCAGAACAACGTAAACAACTTAATGAAAAGTACATAAGTTCTTAACCTAGTCAACGCTCTATTATGGAGAACTGACCTGATTGGCCAGTTTGAATAGGGAAGGCGGGCTCTTAAGATATATATGTGACTGGAATAAGGTTATGGTAAAGCCCGGTACCAGCAGTTGCGAGCAGTGTGTAGGACTTTTTGTTTCCTGTTCCTTTTGTACGACCACTAAAGAGGCCAGTGGGAGTGAATCCAGAACCCTGCTTCAGTTTGGTGATAAGAATAAGAGCGAGGGTAACTTCTGAGAGGCAGTGCAGTCTTGTTCAGTAAGGTAAATAAACTGCATTTATAAAGTGCTTTTCCACTCAAAACACTTATACGTATACAGAATTCTGAGACACAGACGCTTTGTGCTGAATAACTTTTGGTCTATTTGGATTGAAATAGGAAGAAGGTACGTTCTTGATGGTTATATCCGTGTAAAGTAACTAAGTACATTGACTGAAGTACTGTACTTAAAGGGGACCTATCATGCAAAATGCACTTTTGTACGTCTTTTATACATGAATATGTGTCCCCGGTGTTCCAGGGAACTCACCAAGTGTCAGAAAACACAACCCTCTCTATTTTCCTCCATACCCAAATCTCTAAAAAAGGGGCTGCAACGGATCTGATAAAAACTGATCCAGATTTGAACACTGTCCTGACGTCAGGACGGTGGCGCTACGGCTATTGGGCCAACTCTCCACCTATCAGGGGAATGTGGGGTTGGGCCACGGCCGGCCATTGCCGCTCGAAAGCGCTGGAGACGCTGTAGTACATATGCCAGGCCTGTAAGCTGTAGTCTGCCACAAAAGCAGCGAAGAAGACTTCCCGCCCATAGTTACCATGGTTACCCTTCTGTTTATTCTCCGCTGTGGCTTTTTTTCTCCCTCCCCGAGGCAAGCGAGGGATTGCTCAATGCAATGAGGCATGGCTAAAATGCATGATCTGTTTGGTATTTTGAAAACAGAAACGTATAAATATACCTTATATAGGTATGGCCCTACAACATATCATTTAAATATAGCATGATAGGTCCACTTTCAGTGCAATTTTGAGGTACTTTACTTGAGTATTTTCATTTTTTGCTACTATGTACTTCTACTCCACTACAATTCAGAGATAAAGGGTGTACTTTTACTCCAGTACATTTACTTAATACCTTTAGTTACTTCACAGATGTGGATGAATGATGTGAAATATAATCAAGTGTTAAATCAGACTTTAGTTCCACCTGGAGTAAATTCACAAGCTACTCTGCAGTATACAAAGTCATTCAAACTAGCTGCACCTTTACCAGCTTTGAGAACACTTTCATGAACAATCATTATAAAACATATCATATCTATTATTCTGGAATAGACCAATCTGCACAATGACTACTTTTACTTTGGGTACTTGAAGTATATTATATATATATACTCTAGTAAGATCCTACTTCTTCCACCTCTGGTAATATCGCTTGTGCTTCCATGATTGGGACATAAGATGTTCTTTGATTGGACTAATAGTATTTGAATGAGGGGCTGAAAGGGAACCAGGAACCAGATGTACCATTAGTCGTTCACGAGTCAGTTTGGACATTTCAGGTGAACAATTCGGACCAAGAACCGATCCTCTGACATGTCAAACATATGCAGCAGCATGGCAGACCACGCTGTCTGAATTCAGTTTAATTTAATTATCAGATCTATTCAAATAAAAAAAGTTGAGCCTCTGCTATGCTGATTCTCTCTCTCACTCTCCACTCTCTTTCTTTTTACATCAGCCGAGTGTGTGTGTGTGTGTGTGTGTGTGTGTGTGTGTGTGTGTGTGTGTGTGTGTGTGTGTGTGTGTGTGTGTGTGTGTGTGTGTGTGTGTGTGTGTGTGTGTGTGTGTGTGTGTGTGTGTGTGTGTGTGTGTGTGTGTGTGTGTAAATGTTATTAATATTGGTTAATAAAAGCTGTTATGTGTCTGGATCAGTGGTTCAGGTTACACAGCTAATGCAACATGTCAGCAGTCTGGACTCTTTCCGATATCATCTTTCTGGGTTTTCAAAAATCACACTCACACACACACACACACACACACACACACACACACACTCTCTCACACACACACAGCCTGACTCTTTTCCAGGAATAATGGAGCTTCCTGGTTCTGAAGTCATCTGACCTGTCTGAAAGGACTTTAGAGGAACAGCCAGCCAGCCAGCCAGCCAGCCAGACAGACAGACAGACAGCCAGACAGTCAGCCAGACAGACAGACAGACAGACAGCCAGACAGACAGACAGACAGACAGACAGACAGACAGACAGACAGACAGACAGACAGACAGACAGACAGACAGACAGACAGACAGACAGTCAGCCAGACAGACAGACAGACAGACAGCCAGACAGACAGACAGACAGACAGACAGACAGACAGACAGACAGACAGACAGACAGACAGACAGACAGACAGACAGACATGTTTGTTGTTTTTTCCTGTCTGCAGTGATGTTTATCCATAACAGTTCTGCACACTATTCTTCAAATACTTTCCAATGATTGTCCAAATGAACAAGGATCTCTCATCTCAAAGACAATGTTTTTTTGGATGAGTTTGTGGTTAGATGTCAGAAATAAGGTCTGTGGTGAGGATTTCACGTTTTGTACTACGAAATAGAACACGTCAGTAAATATCCCACTGGTGAATGTCTGAAGCTTTAATGAGTAAAAAAAAAACAGCGGTTGCTAACAAGTGTCTAAATAAGACTACTAAACCTCATTACACCATAACGTCTTTAGCTTAGCGTTGATGAAGCGCAGCCATGCAACTGTTATCTAGTTTGTTTATGGCACAATGTTAGCTTTCTACTTCTGGCGATTGGAT
Source organism: Trematomus bernacchii (assembly GCF_902827165.1). Taxonomy (NCBI): domain Eukaryota; kingdom Metazoa; phylum Chordata; class Actinopteri; order Perciformes; family Nototheniidae; genus Trematomus; species Trematomus bernacchii. The sequence goes on from NW_022987869.1 coordinate 4,545,628, forward strand.
TTTGCTTTGCTCATAAAGTGGTTTTAATATGTGGAGATTATCCTGCTGAACAATAAATGTAAGTATCTAAATCGCTCCAATAGCTGAGAGTCGCTAACTAATGCCCCTTTTCCACCAAACTGGTTCCAGGGCCGGTTCTGGGCTAGAGCCTGATTTAGCTCTGGTTCTTCCTGTTTCCACCGCAGCGGAGCCGGCTCTAAGCACCGAAAACCGATTCTTAGCTGACCCCACTCGGCTGCCCGGCAAGAACCAAGAACCAATATGTCACGCTTACATCGGAGGGGTCGAGATTAACCTGAGCAATAACAGTTCATGGCGAGTACGGCAAATAAAAGTTGTAACAAGCAGTAGCGCTGAGCAAAGTGACTAGAACGCAACCATGCACTTGTAAAAAAAACACACTTTATAAATCAGGCAACACTAACCAGGCTTCGTGTGATTCTGTTTATTTGTACCTTACTTTGACCATCCGTTCTCTGTTATTGATCATTGTGGAGAGCAGGCAGACATTTTGTTTTGTATTATAGCAGCTATCGGATGGAATCAATACATGGGCTGCACAGGTTGTCATGTCCGACTATCACAAGTAGAATCATAATGAAAAATACGCCGGTAAAATGTGCCTGTAGAAAACGGCTTATGCCACAATAGGATAGCAACAAGTAGTCAAGATAGTCAGTTTAGCTTTGGTTGCTATGCTAACATCACCCATTTTACCCATTCACCCATAAGATTTTCAACTACATAATTACTCTGTAGCTATGTCAGATTGACAATAAAGAACCTTGAATCTTGAACCTTTATACCAGAGAAACTTTCATAACAGCGTTGTGATGCCAAACAGCGTCAATTCAGACTGACACACATTCACTGATGGGGATGGGGGATATTTATCAGCTGCTTGTGTGACAGTTAGACAGTGAATACTTTCCAGCGGCCGCTGCCGTGAGTTAACGGTAGACTGAACTCTGCTGTGAGTTAACGGGAGAATAAACTCTGGTGGACGAGCAGCGCTGCAGCGGTCAGTAAATGCCGCTGAACCACATTAATAAACAATGAACCACGGCACTGGAGAAAAGTACAAGGGTTGAGAAGTAGTTATTTAATTTAATCTGGCTTCGTATGATTAAAAGCAGCACCATCATCGACCCGACGCAATCCAGCATTGTTGTTGTTGTGAATGGCGTTGGGGAGAAAATCAGCGACATAAACGGTGACATCATGACGCAACAGCGGCAGCACCAGTCGGGCTCTGAGCGGTGGAAACACAAGTGGAGTTACGGAGAAGAACCAGTTAAGCACCAGAAAAGCACAAGAACGGATCTTGAACCAGAACCGGTTTGGTGGAAAAGGGGCATAAGGCTTGCTAGCTTGGTCCTCACCAGCAACAACATAGCGAGCATCCTCATGACACTAAAGCAACACACCATTAAAGCACTGCCTTACAGTTACTGTAAGTTGAGATAAAAGGATATTTGAGTGGCATTAAAACTACAGAAATGTTGTTAACTATTGTAGTGTTCCCAATGGAAGTCTAGAATGGAGTTGTTTTCTTTGATTGTATTAAATGCAACACTCTGCCTGACTCATATCAGAGCTGTTACAAAAGGAACTTCTTGGTCCCTTGCTCTCTGTGTTTCTGTGTCTCAGCTCCCTAATGGTTTCAGTAAGCAGCAGAGGCAGCATCTAAACACTTTATGTACTAAAAATGCATAATAAATAAGGGCGGCTGTGGTTCAGGGGGTAAATGGTCATCTACCAATCAAAGTGTGAGTGATTCAATCCCCAGCTCCTGCAGTCAATATGTCGAAGAGTTCTTGGGTAAAATACCTTACCCCAAATTGCTCCCATAGGCATGTTTAAGGTCTAGAATTGTTAAATCGCTTTGGATAAAAGCTTCAGCTAAATGACATGTAATGTATTCTATTATTTATATGTTGTAAAACATATAATGTCTTAATCAATACACCAGAGATCGGAGATGTACTAAGATCTTTTACCTATAAAAGTAGTAATCTGACTGTTTCTAGGAACTCAAAAGAAAAACTCACTTTTGATCAGATAACAAAAGAATAGTGTGACAGAGTAAAGGCACAAAAGAATATTAGAGTAAATGTCATCATTTTCATTTGATCACTGCAAACACAGAAAAAGTTACAAACTCAACACACAAACTACTCTGCACAAAGAAAGGATTGACAGAACTGAATGACTACATGAATGTTAAAGCATACGGGCACCGGAGACCTCCTGACCCCTCTCCTGTAGTCTCTTCAGCTCCCAGACAGCCGTGTGGGCGTCATTTAATCTTCTTCTTCTTGTCCCACTCTGTTCCTGCAGACTTCCTGCCCACTCGCTGCCTCTCCCCCCTTTCAGCCCCTCTCTGATCATTAACCTCCCTCCTTGTTGCACGCCCACGCCACTCGTCCTGATCTGGTCCTGGCGGCGGGGCGGCGGTGCGTCTGCTGTCAGACCCTCAGAGGCTGGAGGGGAGGAATGGATCAGGGCTTCATTGGAGGAAGTTACAATAAGGGATGTAATCAGTAAGGAGAAGGTGTGCAAACTGTGGCATTTAGAAGGCAAATAGTTACATAAAGAGTCCCACTGTGCAGCAGCTGCAACACAAAGTAGGAAGAGTTCAGATATATATTTTTCTATTCTACTAAATCAATTCAATATATGCAAAGAATCTATGCAGATAAGGTACCAGAGAACAACATGCAAAAGCAGAAGGGCAGAAAGCATAGCTTATAAATAAAATAGTCCCCCCGTGAGTTCTACTATTCCAAGGTTTCGGCCAGGGACCCAAAAATGAAAGCCATTATAAACTTTATGAGAGGAACGTTTCAGCATGTAACGAAGGAATAGAGATATATGATATATTCATCTCCACATATCAACACCATTACCAGGGTTTCTGAATAAAACATTTAAATATGCACATTAATACAAGCGTTTGCATACACACCCATGAACTTCTAAATATACATATCACACATATATACATACTGTATATATAAGCAGAGGTGGGAGAAGTACTCAGATCTTGTACTTGAGTAAAAGTAGAAGTACCAGAGAGTAGGAATACTCTGTTACAGATAAAAGTCCTGCATTCCAAATGTTACTCAAGTAAAAATACAAAAGTATTGTCATCAAAATATACTGAAAGTACCAAAAGCAAAAGTAGTCATGTGAAATTCAAGAGAGCTGCTGTTGCTTGATGCTGCTTGTATGGCACCGCAATTCTAGAATTCATCCACTTGGATCCATCTTTTTTTTCCTTTTTTTAATAATATAAATGTACATTATCATTATTAACATTTGAATTGTCTTTGTTCTTAATGTCTTATCTTTTAAATCTATACATACAGCATCTGTCCTGGGAGAGTGATCTTCCTCTGTTTCTCTTCTTGAAGTTTTCTACTTTCTTTTCCCCGCGGGAGTTTTTCCTTCTAAGCAACAGTGTGTCTTATGCTGTACTCACTGTGAACCCCCTGAGACTAACTTCAAATGTGTAATATTGGGCTAAATAAATAAAATCTGACTGATTATTTTGTTGTTTTCCCCTAAAAACACCAAGACGAAAAAGAAGGAAAATGAAAGAACCAAAGGAAGAAAGAAATGTTATGCCCTTATTCTGGAACAGTTCATGGATAAAAGATAAGAAGTCCTTCCAAAGAATACAATCAACACAACCTCTGTGTTGCAGGCCATTGTTCTACACAGGCATTCACAAAGAACATTGTGTTGTGGTCCAGGCTCTCGCTGCTTCCTGTCCTGCAGGACGGACCAGAAGGCCTCCTGTCTGCCTAACCTCATTTCTATAACAGATCAGCTCATTCATTCGATTAGCAAACACACACCCTCACATGCACGTTCAGCCATCACAAATCCATGGCCCCCCAATCCAATTGATGAAAAGTAAACTGATTCCCAAAAATCTCTGCGATCGAGCTCCCTGGTCGATGGAGACCTTTTGATCCATTAAAAGATTTCCTGCATCCTGTAAGGAAAATGAGCAAAGAAGAGGTATTATCAAATGAATAATCTGTAATGTGACAATTAGTGTTAGTGAGCTGAGCTGAGGGAGGGACGGAGAAAAGAGAGAAGATGGTCGCCGCTGATGGGGAACTTTCTGAAGAACACCCTGGCCGTGTCTCAATTCAGGGGTTGCATCCTGCGAAGGCTGCATTCGTAGACCGCATACGTCACTTCCGCCGAAAGAAGGCTGTCCCAATTTAAAAAGAAGAGAAGACTCCTCCGAATGCGGCCGACTTCTTTTCCGGGATTTTAAGGATACATCTGATGTATCCTCCGCGGTCTACCATATCCCATGGTGCAATGCATGCTGGGGACGAGTGAGTTTAAGAAAAAAATGAAATGGCTTCCGGTCTCCCCAGCAGAGTGGATTTAAAAGCAGCAGCAAGCGGAGGAATCACTAATAAATGTGAGTATTGGGTTTTAACTTACTTTAAAATAACTAACGTCACACACGTCAAACCCAAGGAGCATTAAAACGTACATCTTCGTTAAATAATACGGATAAATATGTAACGCTAACTAGCTAGCTGGACGTACTGCACTGTTGGTTCACACTTATTTTTAATTCAATTCAGAAGTTTACTAAAGTCATACAGAGATCTTGGCTCTGTTATAGATAAGTTATACTTTATATTACATAAATAGACCAAAGTGAAAACATTTAGACCGGTATAGCCTACAGTACGGTGGGATTTATAAAATGCTACCCTGACGTGTAGCTGCTGTTTGCTTTATTTATTTCTCTGACATTTTGCAATGTTTCACTGTTTATTAAACTTTGGGACAACATTACAACCTTTGTGTTCAGCTCATGCTGCTTTGAGGTAGGGCAAAAAGAAAAGCCTATTTTAAATATTTCCACCAGATTTGATCCTCTTTTATTTAGGTTAAAGTTTATTTAAAGGGGACCTATCATGCAAAATGCACTTTTGTACGTCTTTTATACATGAATATATCTCCCCAGTGTTCCAGGGAACTCACCAAGTGTCAGAAAACACAACCCTCTCTATTTTCCTCCATACCCAAATCTCTAAAAAAGGGGCTGCAACGGATCTGATAAAAACTGATCCAGATTTGAACACTGTCCTGACGTCAGGACGGTGGCGCTACGGCTATTGGGCCAACTCTCCACCTATCAGGTGCCAGGCCTGTAAGTGGCGCTGTAGTCTGCCACAAAAGCAGTGAAGAAGACTTGGTTACCATGGTTACCCTTCTGTTTATTCTCCGCTGTGGCTTTCTTTCTCCTTCCCCGAGGCAAGCATTTGCTCCCGCTGCAATGCAATCCCTCCCCGTCGAGGCAAGCACTGTAATTCTCTCCGGTTAGTGCGGCAGAGTTTCAGTTTCAGTTTCTTTCGCCGGTCAAGATGTCCGTTAAAGTTTAAATCTTCCGGACAAAATTAGAAAAGTGCCGGTCAAAGGTCTTCTTTGTTATTTATTGAGCTTTAAAACAAATGAATAACGACTCTATATAATAAAACACGGCGGACGGAGATCTCTTTTTCTCTCCCTCTTCTGACAGCCCAGCAGCTGATCAGAGCACGGCTCCCCTCTCCTGCAGGGGGGCGTGGTCAGCTGCAGCTCACAGAATCAGCCCCGTAGACAGCAAACAGCACATAGAGCGAAATGAGGCATGGCTAAAATGCATGATCTGTTTGGTATTTTGAAAACAGAAACGTATAAATATACCTTATATAGGTATGGCCCTACAATATATCATTTAAATATAGCATGATAGGTTTCCTTTAATTTATCCTAATCCCATAATAATAAGACAATAACAAATGGACAGCAGCTTTTTGCTTGATGTTAGTTTGTGCAGTGCTGTCAAAGGGATGCAAGTGTGACTGTCATTTCATCTCTTTAGTTTTTTTAAACCAAAACTGTACATCATTTTAAATAATCCTTTGGGGATTGTTTGTCTGTGTTTAATATGATTAATTCACTTTTTTCTTTGTCTCTTGTTTTTCTCTGTGATTAGGACAATTCTGGAAAAATGGATCTGCGGGGGAAGGACCCTTATTCTGAAAAGTGCACGGCAAATCATGAGGACAGAGCTGCCATCCACCTGGACCCCCGTGGTGCTGGAGAAAGCAGAATGGCGTTCAGGAACATCCTCCACCCAGACCTCTGCTTACTGCCGTCCTCCAGACGTATGAGTGCAGAACTGTAGAGATCATCACTGCTGTCACTATATTATTATTATTATATTTTACTTCAAATGAACACATTTAATCTGTGTGCATATAACTTCTCATTTTGCATATACTTATTACATTGCTGTTAACAGTTTATTTATTTGCAATACTCTCTAGATTTAATCTACAATTAAGATTATATGACTTAATCAAAATTGTGTTTGTTTATATTAATCTATATTTTATCTTGCACTTTTTTGTGTCTTAGTTTCAGAATTAGATTTTTTGTGTGTCCTTTATTTTAATATATATTTAATGATTATAGCTTGAGTCTGTCTGATTCCCCAAACAGCTGCTTCTATATACTTGCTGCACATATAATACAAATAAACAACTCCATAAACACACTTTTGCTGATATTTGTGTTACTGCTGGTGATGTTAAATAACATGATTGATTTCCTCTGTCTCAATGAGGAAAGTTATAATAATAGAAGACATGAAGCTGCAGAGAGGATGGATATATTCTTACCTCTACTTTGTGATTAGATGAAAATACAACATTGAATTAAAATAGTAGTTGTTAAACACATTGTTTATTTCATTTACTGAGGTTTTAACCATTATTTACAACATGTGTACATAAGCAGTGGAATAATAGGATATATCTAGCTCATTAAATTGTCTTAAATTCAGTTTAGTTATATTAATACAGAACATAAGCCATAGAAAATGTTTAATTGTGTATTTCAGCAGAGCGGGGGGTCACGGTGCTGCTGGACCTGGAGGTGCTGACCTGGTGTCAGTGGGACATCATCTGGGCAGGTTTAGGGGAAGAAGGAGAATATAAACTGTTATAAACCACAGCTAGATATTAAGATTAGAAAAGTAATATTGTTAAAACTCAATCAATACAACATGCTTTTGTTCATTTAAAAAACATTGTTTTATTAGTATAGAGAAATTAAGACTTATTTGAAATATGAAATAATATGATTAAATGACATCAGCTATACATAATGTGATTGTTAACTTACTAATGTAAGATTACTGGGGGCTAAAGGAACAGCTTCATCTTATTTACCTGCATTGTCCTCTTTATTTCATCACCGTCGGTGATCTCCAAAAATGGCTAAAGTCAAAAAGTCAAAGTAAAGTTTCTGGATCCTTTTCAGCTGAGTTAGCTTGTAAACTAATTTGCTAGCAGGCTAATGGAGCAGCGCAACAGAACAGCGCGTATCACGTAACGTAAATACGAAGCGCTCGGTAGGCTGGACCGTCTCATTTCAGAGGCCGCTCGGTCCAGCCAAGCCCCCAGGAAGTGCGCCGGACTCTGAGGAAAATATTCGTTGTGGCCAAACGGCGGTACTACACTTCCGTATCAGTCGCTGGGCCCGGAAACACTATTTCCCATTGACTAACATTGGGAAAGAGACGTCTGTAAATCGTTGGATACTTTTTTTTAAACTAAATAAACTACCCAGTATGAACATTTGTATAGCCCTTATTAAAAACATTCGGTCCTCAAGTTGTAAAATGTGCTAATAACGTTATTCTGAGAGTTATTTTCCTCGGCATTATGAACGCGGATCTAACCCACGGGACCGCGCCGCCCGGCACGTTCATGTGACGTGTTCAGTACTACATGAGTTTTACCTTTACCCATGGATGCACAATAAGAACGGATTATATGATTATATGAATACTTTCGTGACGTTTCGCTCTCTCAAAAGTTGGGCCATTTTGTCTTCATGCGCCAATGAGCAACTCTCATAGGAATGAACGAGGCCCCGCCTCCCACGCTGTATCCAGTTCTTATTATACATCCATGGGTCCAGCCTACCCGGTCTACGTCGGCCGCATCCTTCGTTGACCGCGTAGGCTGGGTCCTCCAAGGATGCAGACCCTGAATTGAGGCCCCGCTCACACGGGACCGTTTGCGTTTATGCACAGTATGCGTATTCAAAAAAGTCTTCCGTTCACATGCATTTGTTTCATTTAACGTGTCTGTTCAAACGAGGCCGCTGGAAACGCTGTAGTACATATGCTGGGACTGTAAGTGGCGCTGTAACTTCCGCCAAAATACACCAAAAGCCGCGAAGAAGAGCAACCGAGCAGCCCCGCTGCAATGTTGCCATGGCTACCCTTCTGTTTAAGCCCCGAAACTGAAACTGAAACTGAAAGAAACTGAAAGAAACCAATCTGTGGATATTGCATCCCGACCAAGAAACACGAAAGAAAACAACTCCGTGGAGAGGACGGCTCAGAAAGAGAGAGATATTCTCTACAAACACCGGGTGAGATCCTCCTTTGTCAATATAATGGATCAATGCATGAAATCTGACTCTGTTTATTTTGTTTAAGGAGTATATTGGGCGTTAACAATTCTGGTTTGCCTTTTATAATATTATTTCATTCAAGAACCCCTTGTGCGTTTAATTAACACAGCTATTTTTGATAGTTGCTACAGCAGTGAGCAGGAGAGGTGGGGAGAGGTGGGGCTATCGTTATTTTTTCAGGAAATATTCGTATCGAGGTGATTACACGGACTCGGTTGACCCCCCAGAGCGTTTCGTTTGCAAATCTATCCACCTTGGGACCCGTTATTGTTTGTGGGGTCAGTTTCTATCGGCCTCGTGTAAATAATAGGGCTATACGCACGCGAAACTATGCAGATACAAGCAGTTTTCTCCTCGTGTAAACGGCGCCTGAGACACGGCCCCTGCGTTGTTAAAGTGGAACTCAGTGGATCAGCCAATCACTGGCTGACTGGCTGGCCCTCAACGTATTACTACACTTTGTAACTTCATAACGCATTTCAGCCAGTGTGACGATAGGGTTAGGGTTTTGAATGAGCTTCAAAGGTGAAACCAAATAAGTTAACCCAGAGCTAAGTATAATGAGAATGGTCTTTACTTCAGTTTATTACAACCAATGGTTTATTTTTGTCCCCATTCTAATACATTCAGAAAGACCTAATGAGCTCAATACATAATCTTTTATGCACAATGTACAGCGTTTTGTCTCCACCGGGTAACAGCGGCGATGCACCCTCTCACCTTCAGCTTGCGCCTATACCAAAATGCAGATTTTTACCCGTAAAATGTTAAAGGTCAGCGCCCTCATATTATATTTTTCTAGAAAAACCCCTGATGTTGTTACAGTGTTCCCAACCCAGATCCCAGCATGTATTTGTTGAATAAAACTGATATTAATGATGGCCCTAGGACTAGACTTGGATATTTGATCAAAGTGAAAAGATACAGATGTACAAAAATGTTCAAACATTCTGTTGTGAACCAACTTATACAAAACTTCATTAAAGGAAATCCTGTGTTTGGTTTTAGGAGGAAGTATGAACCGTTTTACAGCCGAGGTCTCTGAGAACTGATGTGACATTTACTGTCATCAGTTCAATATCGGCTCATAAATAATTCTCTTCATTAAGGGAATGTCATGAAACATTACGCTAAGAAAATAATGTGAGGTCTGTTTTGTATTTCTGTTATAGAAGGCCGGGGGATTTTAACACAACATGAGGGTTTTTATCACAACTTTACAGAAGTCATGATACCAGCATTGGTCCCACAGTGGGGAATTTACAGTATTACAGCAAAGAGTGTGCACATCCAAGGTAACACAAAAACAAGGAGCAGCATTATCTAAGTCAAATAAAAGTAGTGAAGTACCAGCCAGTAATAACCAGGCTCGTGGAGTAACGGACTGCATGAAGGGATAACATACAAGAAAGGTCAATGTTTTTAGTGTTACATTCTACAAAATGGGGATTATTAGCAGGGTTATACTTGAAGTAAAGACGGATATATATTGATGCACATGCTTACACATTTTAAAACTTCACTTCTTACAGCTTTTATTGTTGGTGTATAGGCTGCTGCCTGAATATGCTTAATGAAAGGCAGGTTTTCCTATAAATAAAATCTCTGCACAGAGGACACATTTTTAACCAAATATCTTGGTTTCTTCTTTTCTAAGGTTACATAATACAATTAATTAAAGACCAGCTTATTGATGTCTATTCAACCTGTGTTTATTTGCATTTGTAATATCACGGTAATCCAAAATCAACAGAGAAACATTGGGGTATGTTCCTCTGATATTATACTTTGATTGCATTGTAAAAAATGCTAACCCTGGTGATAGCATTGTTAGTGTGTTTCACCAAAGAACTAGACAGCCAGCAGTAACGATATTAAACTCTCTTAAAGAAGTATTGCACCTGGTGTGTGTGGTGGTGGGTAACCAGCAACCGAGCTGATTGTGCTGCTGCAGGGAGGAAAAGCTGTATAAACCTAAGGAGCAGATTGTACAGTAGGGTGGTCCTTAAAATTAAAAAAGTACCTCTCACGAAGGACCACCCTATTGTACAGTAGTGGATTTTATTGCTGCTGGAGTTACGATTAGCAGCAGCAGCAGCAGCTTGCATTCTGGGATATTCTGGGTGAGGAGGTCTGGAAGCAGCAGGCCAGCTCTCCGCTCCTCTTTTCTTCTGAGCCTCTCTCTGTGCTCTGACAGACCGGGCTCAGATCAGATTGATGGGCCGGTTTGATTGAAGTCTCTTTGTCGCGCTGATGTCACGGCCAGTGATGGATGAGGCGCGTGCGTCGATCCAAATGCGCGCAAACTCCACTCCTGAACCCAAATGTCCCCCTCCCCTACACACACACACACACACACACACACACACACACACACACACACACACACACACACACACACACACACACACACACACACACACACACACACACACACACACACACACACACACACACACACACACACACACACACACACACACAAATACCCGGTGGTTCCCCCTCTCATGCGACCGGCTGACCAACTTCTGTCCTCCGGTCACCATAGGCGACGTGACGTAAATCCACGTGACCCGCGGAAGAGGTAAGAAAATAAGTGTCTCTGAGAAAAAGAGAGAAGGAGAGAGGAGATAGTTACGGAAAAGAGGGGAGAGAAGAGAAAGTAAGAGAAACAGAGACAGAATTGATGCGCGCGGAGTGTGACCTGTGTGTAGGTGACTCGCGGCTCTCTGTCTTCTCGCGGTGCTTCCCTCTGTCACTCAGGATCCTTTGGAGAGCTCAGGTTGAGCTGCTGACAGAAAGGCCTTCTGTTGACGCACACGAACACACACACACCGCGGCGGAGCACATTACTCATGTGTGTTTCTGCTCGGGGACGCGCAGATCCCACTCTCTTTCCTCCATGTTGGAAGATTCTGACTTTTTATATTTTATTTGATATCACTTTGCTTATTTAGAACATTTGTAGATTTGATATTCTTCTTATATTTTTACAAAATATTTTTATTTTCGTTTGGACAGATCTAGTCTTGTGAATAACCGGGTTTCACACCTCCAAATTGAAATGGAAAAAACGTTTTTATGGAATCTTTAGACTTTTGATATATATTTTCTATTCAATTTCTGCTAACTTTGCGGATAATTTTAAACTTAATTCCGACTGCATGGACAACATGAACTCGTTTGTGGAATACTCCATATGTAACAGACCGGGGCCCGGCGCTTATTCTGCGCCTAAACCCGGATACCACCACCATCCTCTGCATCACCATCCTCTGGATCAGGGCTTCCCGGTGACCTCTGGCTCCTTCCATACGGGACCCATCAGCTCTCCAGCTCCCGTTAACGGGACCAGAAGCGAAACCGGCGCCGGGGCAGCGGGTTACACCGGGGATGGGCGTCTGTACGGGGGCTCTGGAGGTGGAGGAGAGCATCCACAGCAACATCACGAACATCAGCAGACACACAACGGCTACCACCACCATCACCTTCAGACACAAAGCGGGACTGTGTATAATAACGGGACCGGGGGCAGCACCGGGTCTTACGCGGGTCAGGCGTGCGCCACGGATTACACAAACGCGATAGGCCCCCCCAACACGGTACATTCCCAGTACTTCATGGATGAGTCAGCGGCCTCCACCTACTATCATCAATCAACCTACCCCAGCTCGGCCCCCAGCTACGGGGCCCTGGCCGGGGCCTACTGCGGGCCTCAGGGCGCTCTGGCCGGGTCTCAGTACCCGCAGCAGCTCGGCGGGGGTCTGGACGCTGCGGGCTTCCTGGGCCTTCCACACGGAGGAGGTTACGGAGAGCTGCCGGTGTCCCAGGACCGGGGGAAGGGGGAGGAGGAGGGCCAGCAGGCCGGGCAGGGGCAGACCTTCGACTGGATGAAGGTGAAGAGGAACCCCCCAAAAACAGGTAAGAAGAGGCGGATTCTATGGTGATATGTGGTCCGTTGTGGTGCATTTAGAGTATTAGCAGCATTATAAAGGGCCTCGGCCTGCAGATTGCATGTCTCATAATCATTTGAAAGGTTTCCCCTGATAAGCAATGGCTGTCATTGCAAGAGCTGCAGCAAAATTACCTAAAATAAGCTTTTATAAAACATGCGTAATCATTTTTGAAACGCTGTGGCGAGGTGCGAAATAAAACCCGGCCTATACAATGTGACATGAAATGTAAAGGACAGAGTTGTGTTCATTGATTATTTTGTAACAATACGAACGAAAGAGGTTAGCTTCCTCTAACATATAATAGAAATTATGTTATAATGTTAATAATATAGGCACGTTTGTTCCCCTGCAGGCCTCAGTTGTGATGTGTGTGTGTTCACAGATGGCTTTTCTGATGTAAATGTTACTTTCCGTTTGTTCTTTCCTTTGTATATTTAACTTGTCAAGTCTCAATTCATTTCACTGTAAACAGACTGATATTTGTGATAAAAGAACAAAATATGTTTGTTACTGTCCTATCAACCAATGTTTAATGTGGAACATCAACACAGGTCACGTTTCATTATGATTACGCATTGGTTTTACAAGTTAAACGACAATACAATACAATATCTGCTTTATGGTCATAGGAGTTGTACATTAGATTACATTTTTAAATGATGCTAACACCAATTGTCAGCTTAATCCTTTCGAGTGACAAAGTAAAGCTTAGCCTACATAATTACATAATACATGTAAAAAAAAGAAAAAGATAACGTAACAAAAATATACTTTTCATAAGTTATTTTCTGCTCGGCCAACATTGGGTAAAAAGGTTACATTTTTCATTTAAAATTAAACTTGGCCCCTTGCATTTTGTAGTTTAAAAGTAAAATAAATTAAATTAAAATGTAAACGTTTATTTTAGAGACTTGTTCAGTCCTGTCTCCGGACAGAGAGCAGGTCTGGGTCCTCCTCTCTCTTAATGGATATATCAGACGGGTTACTTCACCCCTGTTATCTTTGACCCCCCCCACGAGAAACACACAGACAGTCGAACCCCCACCCCTCTTTGTATTTGGTTCATACCGAACTTGTGCCATAAGCTGCATTTTTCTCTGTAATGTCTACTTTCACCTGAAGTTCATATGATTGAACTCACTGACCACACAGGCCTCATACACTCTGGATTTAAATAGCTTGATTAGCACTTCTGCTAACATTATAAATAGTAGGCTATTAACCCAAGACATGAAAACAGTAGTTTACATATTTAATTTCAACAGGGGAGACTTTTTGTTCTTTAATAATAATAGTAATAACAATAACATTAGTAATAATAATAATAATAATAATACGCATTTTATGTAAAGCATATTTTCAAATCATTAAATACACACAGAAAATGCAAATAACCAAAAACCATCAATGTAACACATTATAGAGTTAAGCAGACAGAAAGTAGCTATAAATCAAATGAAATCAATATTTAACAAGTGGGTAATTTAAAATTGATTATTCAGCCTTGATTTCATCGTTCCAAAGTTATTCTATAAGTTCCAAAACACGTTTCTAACCGCTTCTCTCTCTACACCTCTGTCTCTCTGTCTCTCTGTCTCTCTCTCTCTCTCTCTCTCTCTCTCTCTCTCTCTCTCTCTCTCTCTCTCTCTCTCTCTCTCTCTCTCTCTCTCTCTCTCTCTCTCTCTCTCTCTCTCTCTCTCTCCTCCACCCAGTCAAAGTGTCGGACTTCGGCCTCGCGGGCGCGCACAACAACGCCATGCGCACGAACTTCAGCACGCGGCAGCTGACGGAGCTGGAGAAGGAGTTCCACTTCAGCAAGTACCTGACGCGGGCGCGGCGCGTGGAGATCGCCGCCACGCTCGAGCTCAACGAGACGCAGGTGAAGATCTGGTTCCAGAACCGGCGCATGAAGCAGAAAAAGCGCGAGCGCGAGGGCGCCTCATCCACCGCGCGCTCCTCTGGTACCGACAGCGGTCTCAAGGAGCTGGAGGACACCGACAACTCCTCCGCGTCCACGTCTCCAGGCGCGTCCCCGAGCTCGGAGACGTAGTTGGTGCACGCAACTTGACTTGTTCTGCAGAACTGTCACTCAGGTGTTGTGGGACAAAGATGGCCGTTTTGTTGTTCTGTTTAGTTTATTTAACAAATTATTTTGAATTGCCACTCACATGGATAGCAACAACAATGCACATTAAGGGTGACACAAGAAAGAAGAACAAGAATAGTGGCCTGAGTTCGGCCCCCCATGTAGTTTGGGGTTCGGTGCTTTGCTCCAGAAGGGTAACTGGCCCCCCTCCAGCTGCCAGTCCACACCTCGTATATATATTTTATTCTCGGGGACTTGACAGGACTATTTCAGAGGTGGTCCCTGGTGTAACGAGATGATGTACTGCACTATGAAATGCATTCCATGTTAGCCCACTTGATGTACTCCAGATTTCAGGTTTAAAAACACCAGCAGCTAAACTTCTGCATTCAAAGGTTGAGATCCAGTAAATTGCCCAGAAATGCAGAGGCTGAAGAGGCTGACCGACAGGGGCAGTGATCTCATATACTGTCGCAGGTCGGTTTTGAACCCTGAGTCCACGGCACAGAGTACCAAGCCCAAATATAGGTTTCCGTTAGCTCAACCTGGTGATCTACAGTGGCACACGTTTTCAAAGTATTTTTGATCATCTACCTGGAATGTTCGTTCAGACTCTGCAAGTTCTTCCTAACCAAACCAAAAGCACATCCGTACATGGAACCATATTTGGCATGCTTTGGTGCTGAAACCAACCTGTTGAAGGTACTTTAAGTGTTTCCCTGAACTGGAGTCTGGGCCTTAGATTCCATCCAAATATAAGTCTGAAGGGTTGCAAGATAAAAGCTAATACTTATAGTACACTTTTTTTCTGTCGATTCTCAACATTCTCAGAACTCAAAAAATCTAAAAGAGAAACAATTGGAGAAGAAAAAGTCTCTTATTGGTTAAACTGAACACACAGTATGCCCACACTAAGACCATACTGTATCCTTTGGTGTGCTTAACTTTGTGGTACATTTTTCTATTTAAAGGACGGAAGCCAAAATGTTGGCAACCACGGCCTTATGGTGCTTTGGTGCTAGATCCTTCTGACAGCATGGATCAAACAGGATTAATCAGAAACCCATGCCACATTCAGAGCCTGAAAAAGTGTTGTCAGGGACCAGATTCCTGAGTTTAGAGATATTTTTTGGGGAGATTGCCTCCCAAATGGGGGAGTTAGAAGCTATTTTTAGCTATGGATGAACACTGTGAACAGGGTTTTGATGATGATGCTGTAATGATGATGGGATCCACTTTATCTTTATCGGATTTACAGGGTATTGGGTGATTCAGGGTGGACATAAGTATGCTGGTATTTAGGTTTTATCTCAGTAAAAGCCTTCATGATTGATGTAATTGGAGGGAAACTCTGGGATATTGTGTTGACATGAATATTCAACACAAAAAACTGTGAATTTTTGTGAATTAAAATATGATACCAGCCAAGCCTAACTAAAAGAGCCTTATGATCAGGAATACAGGGAGCCTCTGATGGCAAAACACACGTTTGTCTCATCTCTTTGTAGCTATATTTTATACTTTTGAAACCTTAAATATTTTTTTGTTATTGTTTAAGTGGCGATTGCACTATGTGACAACAGGGTACATTTTTAGACAAATTCCCAAAAAAACAAAACGTGAACTTGAATATTATTGTTTTTTCTGTTCTGACCGACAAAAAGGCTGATTTACAAGATTGTGTCAAATTTGAGAAGTGTGTGTGTGAGTGTGTATGGAGGGGGGGGGACATGTTTACAGAAAACTACTGAAAATATGCTCAATAATGCTGACATGCTCGTCAGAAACGTTTCCTTGCTCAATGGAAAATGTAGGAAATTACATGAAAACATGTTTGCCCTATCTCATGAGAATAAATTATTGGATGCAGTTGATGTGATTGATTATGAATCATGGGAGAAATGTGGAGGGGGTGCTTTCCCTTCTTCTTTTGTTATTGCTGAAGGTCATGATGCCTTAAATCTGACAAAGTAACTCGGAACAAAATGTCTTACTGGTGTAATATGAAATCTCTGGGACTGTTATTTTTCATAAAGTTTTAAAATGAGACTGACTGACTGAGTTGTATCAGTTTTTCTGCCTTAGTGACGCTCTAATCATGTTCTGTTTGTCTTTTTCTACTATAAGCTACCTCATTAAAGACTCTTCTGTCACTCCATTGCACTTGCATTGCATTGCACTTCTGATGATGTACTTCTTATACTGATCATTGTATGATACTAAGGCCCCGTCCACACGGAGACGAAAACGAACCGAGATCGATATCAACACGGAATCGGCACAAGTTACGTGTCCGTCCACACGAGACCGCTCGACCCGCTGGAGACAATGTAGTACATATGCGGGGTGGGGTGCGCTAGTGGATTGTCAACGGGGGGAACCTCGCTGCGGGGAAATTCTACAGATGGCCAGTCCGCCCCTGATAAATGTCTATGCACACGTAATTATTAATAATAATTTATAAAAAATTGAGAATGTTTTAAAAGAAAAAAAGGGTTAGGGTTACATTTTTGATTTGTAATCATCTCGCGACCCCCCCCTCGGGGAACCCCTGTGGTAGAGGAGCTGTAGATTTTGCACTAACATCTGTAGCATGCTACAGTAGCGTCTGGAGCACGAACGCAACCCTGTGATCTGCCATTGTTGTTGTTGTTGTTGGCGAAACGCATCAGCAATGACACGGGTGACGCAGGGGTGAGCAGCAGAGGTGGGGAGAGGCGGGGCTATGATCGTTTAGGGCGTACACACGGTGCCGCAAGCGTTACGTTACTAGACCTTCCCACTTTGGGATGCGTTATCGTTTGAGGGCTCCGTTTTCGCGGTTCCGTTACGGCCTCGTGTGGACAGGGCCTAATAAGACATGACTGAGGTTTCTTGCAATATTTCCAACATATCAAGCATTTGAAAGCCGTTCTACTTCACAAACTACTCAAATCTTTGGCCTGTTCAGAGGAACCAATCCTTTTAGTGACCTATAAAGTCCCAACATGCATGCCTTCTGCTATAAAAAGCATTCATTAGTTCACCCAAAAGCATGGAAACTAGGAAAAACTCCTAGAAAGCATTTACTAGGAATACTATTCAGAATCAGATTATTTTATTTATCATATTGGCAATTGGCAATCTAAAGTTGTTTTGTTGCCATAGAGCTCCATTCTACCCTGTTACACTGGGTAACATGTTCCTTTATTACTGTGAACACACCCACACACACTGTAGCTCCAAAAGTGGATTATTCTGCTGCTGAAAACAGTCCCCATGTATGCACTATTATCTTCTGTTTGTGTGATTAAAACAGTTACTAGAGTTTAAACTGGTGCAGTGACGACATATTTTTTAAGGCCGACCCTGAAGTTAGCATGGCAAAGACTCCCTTGACTAAAAGCAAGGGGATTTTCCATTGGATTGTGGTATACTGCATACAAATAAGATAGCACAAATATGTAAAATTGAAAACAAACCCTTTTTGTTTCAGCAGGATAATCTGGCTATAAACGAACTACAGCATGGTCACATGACTTGACATCAGCTAAGCTAAAGGCGGCTAAAGTTCGGCGTGATGACGTTTAGTAGTTTATTTAGTCTTGGTAGAAACCAAAGCTTTTATGACTCATAGCTTCAGACATTCACCCAAAACATTTCTTCAGACCTTATTTCTGGGATCTAGCCAAAAACACATTCAAAACACCCCTGAAATCGAAATGAGGATACAGGAAGAGGTAACTACTTTCTGGGTTTTAGCACTCATTCCTGCACCACTCTATCAAGAGGTAGATTTCAACTCTTTATGTTCTCTCTCCTCTGATATAGGAGTAAGCTGTAACCTCCAAGAAATGTGCACAACTTTCCTGCAAGAAGTGGAAGTAGGAATAGAAAGTGGAAGTGATTAAAGGAAAAGAACCAAGGTGTCTTCCTTCTCATGAATGAAAGAGACACAACATTTGACACAACACGGCCTGCGGAGAACTTCATGCATTTCAATAGCAGTCAGGCCTCTCACATCCACATGACTGCATGGCCTCTGGGTGACCCACTCAAAACACACACACACACACACACACACACACACACACACACACACACACACACACACACACACACACACACACACACACACACACACACACACACACACACACACACACACACACACACACACACACACACACACACACACACACAGGGCTACAGTGAGGAATGTTGTGGGGGTTTCCGGGTGTCTCTGCGACCCGTTGACCTTTTGAGAGCCTTCGGGACATCTAAACACGTAAACACACTCCTCCTCCTCCCCATATTCATCTCCCTCTTCTGGTTCTGGAGCCTGGGTGGCAAGCTCAGTCATCACCTCATCACACACACTGGACAGCACCCTCCCTCAGATCCCCTACACACACACACCAGTTGTTTTCTCATTGTGTCTTGCCTGCAGTTAGCTCTTCTCTACATTTACTGGTATCCCAACTAGCAAGAACCAGTGTTCAGACGCCACTTACTATCCACCTCTCCACATAAAGGACACTGCTTCTTGCATTGGCACTGGACCTTGGCAATAGAAGTCATTCATCATTTTGGAATTGGCCCATACTACCGTAAATAGGAATACTCTGCTGGAATGATATAAATCTGCTATTTCCTTTAAAACATATGCTAAAATGTAGTTTCTGCAATCCTCTGTTTCTGTTTCTTCATGTCTTTAACACAAAAAACAAAAACAAATAAGGAGTTAAACTAAAAATGACCATGACCATGACAGTTAACTCTAATCTGTTCATTGATGATCTCAAGTAAAGAAATCGATTTGATGCTATATAAAAGAAAATGTTCTTCCCAATGGAAACGCTGTACACTGAGATTTGTAAAGGCAACCTCAAAAGTCCAGAAAAACACGACCAAGGAATGCAGAGCTGAACTAGGCCGATTTCTTCTAGAGAGCATACAAATTCTGCAAATACCTACACTTAAAAAAAGAGTGAACCTAGTTTAAACAATAGAACACGTTTCATGATCAAGAGAAAAATGAAAATAGCAAGAACTATTGGACATGTTCAAACAAACAAACAAACCAACAAACAAACAAACGTCAATGTCATTTGGTTATAGATATATGTGTTCTGGCGGCAGACAGCCTATCCGTTTTTAAGTACGCTTAAGACCTTCCTTTTTGATAAAGCTTATAGTTGATAAAATAATCTAATAAGAGTGCATTGACGTAGACACGTTGTGCCTCTTCACCTATACATCTTAGTTCTTACTCTTTTTCCTTACTGATGGTATGTCATTTGGTGGTGTGTGTAGACGGTGCAAGCAGTGAGAGGCATATACGTGCCTTGATCCCTGCCGAGTCGACGCACAACTGTTGATTGGTGTCAGTGCCAAAAAAAACTTTTAGGAGCAATGCGCTCATGGTATAGATGTGGCGCATACATCTTAGTTCCTACTCTTTTCCCTCACCCTATCCTAAGGGTAGTGCCTCTCCACCTCTGTTCCTTACTTCTTACTTGCTACCCTTTTCCCTCAACCTCAATCAATCAATCAATCAATCAATCAATCAATCAATCAATCAATCAATGTTTATTTATATAGCCCAATATCACAAATGTTACATTTGTCTCAGTGGACTTCACAGTTTGTACAGAATATCAGTATGGCAATACGACACCCTCTGTCCTTAGACCCTCTCATCGTACAAGGAAAAACTTCCGGAGAAAAACCCACAGTTTAAAGGGGAACATGGGAAACACCTCAGGGAGAGCAACAGAGGAGGGATCCCTCTCCCAGGACGGACAGACGTGCAATAGATGCCGTGTGTAAATTGAAAAGATAATACATTTGCAACATAGGTAGTCCAAATGTTTGGAAATGCATGTGTCTATAATAAGAAGATGAATCCATGAGGATATCCATACAGGACTTATGATCCAGGACCACAGCAGCAGGCACAGCCACGACTCGCGATCCAGGGCTCGCGATCCAGGACTCAGGACCACAGCAACAGGATCAGCCACGACTCAGGATCCCGGCGTATATAGACACCAACAATACATTTGGGGAAGCTGGGTTATTCGGAACATGAGAGTACACAGGTACAGACAGAGAGAAGGAAGAAGTAAGGTGTCCCCCGACAGTCTAAGCCTATAGCAGCAAAACTAGGGGCTGAATCTAATCAGCCCTAACTATAAGCTTTATCAAAAAGGATGGTCTTAAGCGCTCTCTAAAAACGGATAGGGTGTCTGTCGCCCGAACACAAACTGGAAGCTGATTCCACAAATGTGGAGCTTGATAAGAAAAGGCTCTGGCTCCCATTGTACTTTTAGAGACTCTAGGAACAACCAACAACCCTGCATTCTTGGAACGCAATGCCCTAGTAGGACAGTAGGGTATAATGAGTTCTTTAAGGTAAGATGGCGCCTGCCCATTAAGGGATTTGTAGGCGAGAAGAAGAATTTTAAATTTAAATTGATTTTATGTGGGCGATAAAGGATAAATCCTAATAAAATATAACACCAAGATTCCTTACAGTCTCACTGGAGGCCAAATTAATGCCATCCATAGTTAAAGGTGGGGTAGGTAAGTTTGAGAAACCGGCTCGAGATACACTTTTTGTTATATTCCATGGAATGCTCTTAACCTGTTACGCACCGCCCCCCCGGGACCGGGCGGATAAACGCGTCATTTGCAGGAAACAACGTCTAAGGAATCTTAATATTTAATAAACTATGAATGTTTTATATCCATGTAACGGGAAGAAACTCAGCTAACTGATCTTTTTAATTTCTTTTTCCAAAAAAAACCCACAATGCTAAATGCCAACCCATCGATTAGCATCTCCTGGAGACACAGAGGTGCCCACCTCAACACTCAGTGATAAACATTTGCGACGCTATAAACGAAAACGTACATCAAAACATGTGGCGCTAGGTAGCTACAAACGCTAACATGGCTTACCTTGGTCAAAACTGGTCTTCAATGGCATTAAAACGATAAATAAACGATGCTGCAGTTAATCCATAGGTTAATCCAATGTGTCTGTGTCCTCTTTGAAATGATTTCTGATAATCCATAAGCAATAAAACTGCTTTTTCGTTTCCAAATGTCAGAGCGAGAGATCGCTTCACTCTGGTGCAAACCTGCATGCGGGAAGCCCCCACCGTTTGTTTTCAAAACGAGTGTGTGTGGGGGCCCCCCCCCTTCGATGCTATTGGCTCTAACGGTCAGAAAGAGGTGTCAACCATCAAAATCGACCAAGGGGGGCCAGAGATATGAAAAAAAAACATTTTCACCCAAATCACCTCAGAGGTGGAGTGGTTTTGGCTAAACCTCTCTAAAAAGGTCAAATGTCACTTGTTTTGCATCAATCTTGATACAGGGTACTTATTATATGTTGTACTTTGGATTCCTAAAGCTTTTAGTCTACTAACCCATCATCCAAGGGTAGTTTTCACTATAAGTAAAAAAGATTTTTTGGACGGACACTATAATTTACAGTTTTTTATGATGTAAAATCTGAATTCTCTTTAAAATAAAAAACATCTATATTGATTCTGACTTTTCTACATCCAACTCACAGGTTTATCATTACTTTGAGAAAAAAGATTATTAATTTAACCCTTTTAGAAGGGAAGATATGGTCATTTGTTCTGGGAATGGCATTTTCGAGCCTGAGACCTGAAAAACAGGCTCAGAGCTTAACAGGTTAACATCCCGATAGCAATGAATATCTTAAGTGCTTTGACAAAAAATCCATTAAAAAATGTCATCTGTGGAAGCCGTAATACTGTAAAAAGTACGACCAATCGTTTTAGCCGGCCCGGCTAAAATAACTGGATGGCCTACCTGCCTGTCAGCCTTCCATCTGTGCACAAACTTATCTCATGCCCTCATTGGTCATGTGCACGTTCGTGTGTGTTGGAGGAGGGGCTCTACAAGGAAGTGGCAGATTTTCTCCGGTTGTGTATTTTCAAATTCTAGCGATCTCGAGCCGGTTTCTCAAACTTACCTACCCCACCTTTAATATATCTTTAGATAATTTGTTTCGTAGATTCTTTGGGCCGAATACAATAACTTCAGTTTTGGCCGTGTTTAACATCAAAAGGTTTAAGGTCATCCACGTTTTTAAGTCCTTGAGGCAGTCTTGAATTTTATTTAGATGATTAATTTCATCAGGCTTGATTCATAAATATAGTTGAGTATCATCCGCATAACAATGAAAATGTACAGAATGATTCCTTATAATATTGCCTAACGGAAGCATATATAATGTGAACAAAATAGGTCCAAGCACTGAGCCCTGTGGCACTCCATGGCTAACTTTGGTTTGCATGGAAGATTCATCGTTGACACATACAAACTGAGAGCGTTCAGATAGATAGGACCTAAACCAGCCTAAAGCAGTTCCCTGTATGCCAACTAAGTGCTCTAGTCTTTGCACTAAGATGTCATGGTCGATAGTATCAAATGCAGCACTGAGATCGAGCAAGACAAGAATAGAGACAATTCCTTTGTCTGAGGTTATTAGAAGGTCATTTGTGACTTTAACCAGAGCTGTCTCTGTGCTATGATGTGTTCTAAAGCCAGACTGAAAATCTTCAAATAAATCATTGTTTTTTAAGTAATCAAACAACTGTTTTGCGACTGCTTTCTCAAAATGTTTTGAGAGGAACGGAAGATTAGAAATAGGTCTATAGTTGGCTAAAACCTCTGGATCGAGGTTGTGCTTTTTAAGAAGCGGTTTTATCACTGCTACTTTGAATGATTGTGGAACATAGCCTGATAATAAAGACATATTCATAATATTTCATAAAGAAGTGCTAATTAATGGAAAAACTTCCTTTAACAGCTTAGTTGGAATCGGGTCTAAGATACACGTTGATGGTTTAGAAGAGAGAATCATTGAATTTAATTGTTCAAGGTTTATGGCTGAAAAGCTTTCTAATTTACTATCTAGTGTAATATTAGAACTTACGTTTCCGGGAGCTGTTGATAATACTATACTGGTCAAAGGCAAGAGGTCATTAATTTTGTTTCTAAGAGTAACAATTTTATGGTTAAAAAAGCACATAAAATCATTACTACTGAGTGGTATGGGAATAGAAGGCTCAATAGAGCTGTGGCTCTCTGTCAGCCTGGCTACAGTGCTGAAAAGAAATCTTGCATTATTCTTATTCTCATCTATTAACCTGTTAAGCCCGAGAGACCCCGGTACCGGGGCACTGCCGCAACATCTTGCAGGAAACAGTGTCTGAGGGCATGTTCATTTAACCTGTTAAGCCCTGAGCCTGTTTTTCAGGTTTCAGGCTCGAAAATGACATTCCCAGAACAAATGACCATATCTTCCCTTCTAAAAGGGTTAAATTAATAATATTTTTTCTCAAAGTAATGATAAACCTGTGAGTTGGATGTAGAAAAGTCAGAATCAATATAGATGTTTTTTATTTTAAAGAAAATTCAGATTTTACATAGTAAAAAACTGTAAATTATAGTGTCCGTCCAAAAATTCTTTTTTACTTATAGTGAAAACCACCCTTGGATGATGGGTTAGTAGACTAAAAGCTTTAGGAATCCAAAGTACAACATATAATAAGTACCCTGTATCAAGATTGATGCAAAACAAGTCACATTTGACCTTTTTAGAGAGATTTAGCAAAAAGAAACCACTTCTGGGGTCATTTGGGTGGATTTTCCATATCTCTGGCTTCCCTTGCTCGATTTTGATGGTTGACACCTCTTTCTGACCGTTAGAGCCAATAGAATCAAAGGGGGAGTTCCCCACACACACTCATTGCGAAGAGAAAAGGTGGGGGCTTTGCACATGTCATTTTCCATCAGAGTGAACCTATCTCTAGCTTTGACATCTGGAAACGGAAAAGCAGTTTTAATGCTTATGGATTATCAGAAATCATTTCAAAGGGACACAGACACATTGGATTAACCTATGGATTAACTTCAGCAGCGTTTTTATCGTTTTAATGCCATTGAAGACCACTTTGGAGAGACTACAGAGCCAAGGTAAAAATGTTAGCATTTTAGTACCTAGCGTCACCTGTTTTGATGTCCGTTTTTGCTTATAACGTCGCAAATACGTATAATTCAGTGATAATGTCAGTGTCAATCGATTCTGTGTCACCTCACGATGTGAAACGATGTGTTGGATGTGGCGAAAATATAAATAATAAGGTGCAGTAAGGTGTTAGCATTTTTCGCTCGTTGCTAATTCAGAGGCTCAGTGTTAGCATTGTGGGTTTTCTTTTGAAAAAAAAAAAAAAAATGATCAGTTAGATGAGTTTCTTCCCGTTACATGGATATAAAACATTCATAGTTTTATTAAATGAACATGCCCTCAGACACTGTTTCCTGCAAGATGTTGCGGCAGTGCCCCGGTACCGGGGTCTCTCGGGCTTAACAGGTTTTCCCCAGAAGGCTGTCCAATTATTTACGAAGCCCACATCGTTTGCTGGGCACCACCAAGACAACCAGCGCTGAAATGATGACATGCGGCTATACATGTCGTCATTGATCAGATTGGGGAGGGGACCAGAGAAAATTACGGTGTCCGACATTGTTTTCAAATCAAATCAAATCAAATCAGGTTTTATTTATAAAGCACATTTAAAAGCGATTTTTGGTCGAGCCAAAGTGCTGTACATGTAATAAAAAAAAATAAATAAAAAAAAAACACATTACTACAAAACACAATAAACGACAATAAATTACAACAGATATAACTATAACAGATATAAAACACACGGAGAAGTCAGGAGTCATGCTCCGCTCTAATTAGAAGGCCAGAGAGAAGAAGTGTGTTTTTAATGTGGATTTAAAACCCCCTAGGGTCTGGGCCGACCTCACATGGAGGGGCAAAGTGTTCCAGAGCCTGGGGCCAGCTGCTGCGAAGGCTCGGTGCCCTCGGGTTTTTAGCCTGGTCTTGGGCACTACCAGCAGCAGCTGGTCAGCAGACCTTAAAGCTCTGGCTGGGGTGTAGCGCTGGAGCAGTTCAGTTATATAGGCCGGAGCCAGCCCATTTAGGGCTTTAAAAACAAATAAAAGGACTTTAAAATCAATTCTGAACCGAACTGGAAGCCAGTGTAATGAGGCCAGAATAGGGGTGATGTGGTCGCGCTTTTTGTGACCAGTCAGTAAACGTGCAGCCGCGTTTTGGACTAGCTGTAAGCGTTTGATTGAGGCCTGGTCCATACCCACATACAGATCGTTACAATAGTCCAGTCTCGAGGTTACAAAGGCGTTAATAACCCTTTCTAAGTCATTAAAAGTTAAATACGACTTGGTTTTGGCCAATAGTCTTATTTTAAAAAAGCAGGATTTTACTACGGTGCTGACCTGCTTGTCAAATTTAAAAGTGCTAGTGAAGGTCACTCCAAGGTTCATGACCGAGGGGAGGATGTTTTTTTTGAGAGAGCCCAGAATATCAACCGGAGAGGCTGGAGGTTGCGGTCCAAAGAAGATGACCTCAGTCTTGCTCTCGTTGAGGTTGAGGAAGTTTTTGCTCAGCCAGGATTTAATCTCTGCTAAGCAGTCCATCAACTGCTGTAGTGAGTGTGTGACATTTGCTTTTAGAGGCAGATATATCTGTACATCGTCAGCGTAGCAGTGGAAGGGAATGTTATGTTTTGTGAGTATTGAACCTAGGGGCAGTATGTACAGTAGGAAAAGGATGGGGCCCAGAATCGAGCCTTGGGAAACCCCACAGGTAAGAGGGGCTTTGGCAGAGGAGAAGGCACCTAGCTGTACCGAGAAGCTACGGTCTGTCAGGTAGGACCTGACCTTTTAGCATAACTACACACCAACGCCACATTAACTTTGGTGCATTCTGATTGGCGTAAAACAAACATCATTACCACCGACGTGAATAACAATCCTACTGTATTTACGTTTATCTTTAGCCAGCAGTTTAAGATGCGCCTCAACGTCGCCCGCTCTGGCCCCCGGAATGCATGTGACTGTGGAGGCTTCGGTCTCTAAGTTCACGTGTCTCATAATAGAGCTACCAATAACCAGAGTTGGCTTCTCAGCTGAGTGGGGAATATCTGTTAGATACGTGAACGGGTTGGTGGGGACCTGCGGGTTTCGCGTTATGCCCCTTCTGAACAGTCACCCAGTCTCCCGGCTGCTCGGGAGTTGCCGGGGGACAGCTAGTAGGAGCTACCTCTTGCCAGTCCGCACCGACTAAGATAGGCTTTACTGTAGCTGAGTTACTTTCTAAAATGCGGAGCCGGGCTTCTATGGCTATGATTCCCGCCTCCAACCAAACAACTATACTATACATGAGACAGGTAGAACAGGAAATAGCACCGGAGGGTGGGGAAAGAGCCATGGCTAGCTATCAAGCTAAAGTAGCTACCATTAGCAAACCCGAAAAGAGTGTAGGCAACTGTGGAGTTACAGTCGCTAAGAGAAGGAGAGTTGTGAGTGCTTAAGCTGTAGTAACGTGTGATTACAACGTCAGGCAGTTGCCGTGAACAAGAGTTTTAAAACGATCGATTTAAGTTAAGATAATATAAGCTATCAGCAGCAGAACAGGCACACGGGATACCCGGAGGTGACAACAACAACCGAAAGTTACAACACGCTTACCGCAATAGTGAGGGTCCGTGAAACGAACCTATCCTAAGGGAGTCCATGTACATAGACATGTTGTGCCTCTCCACCTCTGTTCCTTACTTCTTACTTGCTACCCTTTTCCCTCAACCTATCCTAGGGAGTGCATGTACGTAGACACGTTAGTTTTGCTGCTATAGGCTTAGACCAGGGGTGGGCAAACTTTTTGGCTCGGGGGCCACTATGAGTTTTAAAATTTGACAGACGGGCCGGACCAGTAGCAGATCGGTAAAAAAATATTTAGCTGTCCACTCCTCATTATACACTCGGCACTCAATGTTGACTTTTCTTTTCTTTGGTCCACTCATTGTTACAGATGCAGGTTCAAAGGTGAATTAGGTTCGAAGGTGAATTATTGCGTCATTGCGTCATCGTTTGCGTCATGACGTAACCGTTTACGTGCCTTCTTATGACCCACACAGCGTTTTACGTCGCTGATTTTCTCCGCAACACCGCTCACAACAACATCAATAGAGGACTGCGTCGGGTAGATTTTAATTAAAAAACTTTTCCTGAAAAAAAACTACTTCTCCAATATTGTACCTTTCTCCAGAGTGCCGTGATGCATTGTTTATTAATGTGGTTCAGCTGCATTACTGCCCGCTGCAGTGCTGCTCGTCTACCGGAGTTTATTCTCCCGTTAACTCGCGGCAGCGGCCGCTGTAAAGTTTTCATTGTCTGACTGTCACACAAGCAGCTGATAGATATCCCCCATCCCCATAAGTGAATTTGTTTCAGTCTGAAAGCTGGCATCACAACGCTGTTATGAAAGTTTCTCTGGCATTCTACAGGTGATGTTAGTATTTGGTTCTTGGATCTTGCCGGGTTGCCGAGTGGGGCCAGCTGAGAGAATAGACCAGACTCCAGCAAAGGTAAATTGAGTCTAGAGTGCGCCATCTAGTGGGATCAACTGAAATGCCGGGTATTGCAGGAAAAAGGCAAAGTGAATGCGGTCTTTACTATAATTTGGACAATTTTGTACCAATATTCGGCGTATATGGCCCGCGGGCCTTAGTTTGCCCATGCCTGGCTTAGACTGTCGGGGGACACCTTACTTCTTCCTTCTGTCTGTCTGTACCTGTGTACTCTCATGTTCCGAATAACCCAGCTTCCCCCAAATTTCTTTTTGGTGTCTATATCTACGCCGGGATCCTGAGTCGTGGCTGATCCTGTTGCTGCGGTCCTGTGTCCTGGATCCTGAATCATGTGTCCTGGATCCTCTATCCTGAGTCCTGGATCTGGAGTCCTGGATCCTGAGTCTTGGATCCTTAGTCCTGAGTCCTGGATCCTGTGTCCTGGATCCTCTATCCTGAGTTCTGGATTTGAGTCCTGGACTTCGAGTCGTGGCTGAACCTGTCACTGTGGTCCTGCCTGACTCTCATCATACTACTTCCCTGATGGCTCCCATAGGATTGTTGACATCCTCGTTGATTCATCTTCTTATTATAGACACATGCATTTCCAAACATTTGGTCTACCTATGCTGTAAAATGTATTATCTCTTCGATTTACACATGGCATCTATTGCACGTCTGTCCGTCCTGGGAGAGGGATCCCTCCTCTGTTGCTCTCCCTGAGGTTTTTCCCATGTTCCCCTTTAAACTGTGGGTTTTTCTCTGGAGGTTTTTCCTTGTACGATGTGAGGGTCTAAGGACAGAGGGTGTCATATTGTCATACTGATAGTCTGTACAAACTGTGAAGTCCACTGAGACAAATGTAACATTTGTGATATTGGGCTATATAAATAAAAATAAAAATATAAAATGATTGATTGATAGCACAGACTCCTCATGGAGGAGTGAGAGACACATTTCCTGCTACAATGAAGCACATATGATATTACTGATAACACTTGGAGTAAATAGTGTAGGCGCCATAAAATCAGCAAGACCTGTCAGTGCATGTCCCAAACTGAGGGACAAGCAGAACCCCAGAACACAGTCAATGTTTTTCATGACAGATAGTGTAATCTAAAGTCCACTCTCACTTCAGGTTTCACCAACCCTACAACCATCTCACTCTGCTAGTCATGTGATCAATTGTTCACCTGGTTTTTCCTGCTTTTGTAATTCTGCCTTTACCGAAAACAAAAATCCATTGGCCCTATTCTTGCATTTCGTTTAGAGTAGCCAGCACCAAAAATAAAATCAGTCTCTGATAAAACAGGAAGGCAGAAAAAGTGGAGATTCTTTCAGAGTGACCTCATACGGTCTGACCCCAGACTCCTGTTTTCCTTTCCATAACTCATATCAAGTTCAACAGGGCTGTCTGCCCGTGTGTGCACAATGAGCAGCAGAAGATAAAGTGGCATGGCTGCAGTTCAAGAGTGCAGTCTCAATCTAATAGAGGAGCACACACACACACACACACACACACACACACACACACACACACACACACACACACACACACACACACACACACACACACACACACACACACACACACACACACACACACACACACCAAGACAATTCAATCTGAAATGTCCATGTCTACATTGAGGCATTGCTATTCTATTATCTTAAACAGCACTGAAAAGACTTTCATTTTAGATCCAAAATCAAAGTATACTGTGTGTGTGTGTGTGTGTGTGTGTGTGTGTGTGTGTGTGTGTGTGTGTGTGTGTGTGTGTGTGTGTGTGTGTGTGTGTGTGTGTGTGTGTGTGTGTGTGTGTGTGTGTGTGTGTGTGTGTGTGTGTGTGTGTGTGTTGTGGGGTTATCCAGAGGTCATTCTGCCCACAGAGCTCTGCAGGCCTGCCAAGCTAGTCCTGGAGAAACCTAATGTAGCAGGAAGTACTGTGAGGACCTTTACTTGGTCAGGAGTGTATATCTTACACCTTGAAATGAGTTGTGCCCTGGTTCTGTGCTGGGCATAGTTTGGTTCCCAGTTGGTCAACTTAATAACCAAGTTGCTTTTACACTAAACACATTCCTAGAGGAGCCACATCATGATGTCATCATTTATGTTGCTGAAGCGCCCGAGTGAGTCTCTCACAGTAACAACGATGAAAGACTACATGGAGCTGCGCTCATGTCACAATTACACAAGAAGCCAGATTGAAAATTGCTGCGTTGCAACTGTCTTTCAACCAAAATGCTCAACTCTTACCGTGAAGCAGACCCGGCGCCAGAACAAATCTACAGAGAGGGTATATGATTTTCATGGGAGGGCACACAAAACCGTCATGTGCCGCGGCCAGTGGGGGTGCTGTGGGGTAGCTTGACGTTTCATAGGGTGCTCAAACATGTGGGGTTTCCCATTAATGTACCGGGCGCTACAGTGGAATTTTCTACTGCAACAATCCCCACACGCACATACACAGTACACCCGCGACTGTTACAATGAAGGCTCGATAATCAGCTCACGGCATATAGGTGTAAGCAGGGGTAAAGTGCTATTTTATTTTTAAGTGGGGGGGGACCTAACCTCCTCTAGAGGGGTCAGGGGGCATGCTCCCCCGGGAAGATTTTTTTTTTAATATTGAATTTAAATGCATCAATCTGGTGCACTTTGAGAGCAACATGAAGAGATCTATGGATACATCTCTCAACACCCATATGAAGCAGAACTGTAAGCAGATTTACTTTTTCTTTATGGATAGTTTACAAATCACTCTCCTTTCAAACTGTATTCTTGTTTTACTGTCATATAGTATTTCATACCTGTTTTTAATTTATTACTCTTATATTACTATCTGACATCACATACATCGTAGCATTAAAGTTCACCGTTTATTTATAATTTAAAAAATAATTAATCTTTTTATTTTTATAAATAAAATAAAACGTGTTTATTGGGGGAGGGCAGGAATGTCAAATGGGAGGGCCTGGCCCTCCCTGGCCCTCCCACGATGCCGGGTCTGACGTGAAGCATCATCCACCTCTTAAGGTTTATCGAACACATTTCAGATTGATCTGCATAATCTGCAAGGAGTCAGACAGGTACACAACTTGTACCTTCCTGTGGCCAGAAGGTGGCGCTATGACTACAAATCATTATCTGCGTGTATGTCTTCATTCTGAACTGGCAACATTAATTCAGTTATTAAAATCAGTAGGAGATCATTAAAATACTGCACTCTCAAAGGTTTAAGAAATAGCTACTTCCTTGTGGGTTTACGGTGTTGCTCAAAAATAATTTATTGTCGCCTCCTCTTTACATAAACCAACCAAATTTCATACACGAAGCACAAATGCATTGAGCTGTATTCTAGGTGGCGCTGTTTATCCATTTGAGCTCACTCAGGCATACAACTCATTATTTACAAGACCTTTTAGCACGTTTGAATTTCTGCCAAGTTATTGAAAATGAATGCAACTATAGGCCCTCAAAAATGCACAATTTCTCAAACTTTATATTTTTCTCCAGAGTGAGGGTGCTGATGCTATGGTACTGTGATTTAGAGGTATTCGCTGACCACTGGAGAGGTATGCTGCTGTCGTACCACCGGCATATTGCGTCAGCTGCCACTGTAAAGTATTAATATACTGTTTGACTGTCTCAGCTGTAAAAGCCCCATGCAGCATATTTCCCCTTAGAAGTAGATCTTGTTTTAGTTTAAAAACAATTGTTGGCAATATAGGGCAGTAAGTAATGGATTGTATGATGTGAAGTTTCTCTCCTATTACATGGATGATGTTAGCCTAGCCACCAAAGCCAGTGTGAATAATTAATACCAAGATTTTAAGACAACAAACTTTATGGTACTTGTATTATTTCTGTAAATGTAACTGTTGTCGTTCTACTGCAGCCTCAGACATATGCGGCTTTATGCCTCTATTGGTTCTTGGTAGGGGTTGAGCATATTGTCGGGGCCATAATCCAGCGCCAATGCTATGGAAACACAAAAGACTGGCCTGCATTCGGGTCCCGGCTCCGAACCAGACCAGAAACCCCGTTGGTGGAAAAGTGGTTTCTGTCTGTCAGTCTGGAAGGGGGGAAGATGCCACTGGCCACTTGACACCCCTGTTCTGGTTTGGCGTCACTGCTGGTATGACCCCATTGCATGATGGACTCTGTTGTAAGGGTTTTCAGTAAATCTGGTATTGAGAGAGGACTTGGAATCGAAGTGATTCTTCACCCTTTTCATTTAAGACTACATACAATGCTTACTCTCTTACAAGAAGAGGAAAGACAAAAGGTCACAAAACCAAAGTTGGTTGCAGAGGAAAACTAGATGTTTTCTTTTTGTTTTGTTATCAACAGGCTGTCACGTTGAGGTCAGAGGGAGAGCAGGGAGCAGGAGGTTATCAGGACACATTCCTGTCCAGGGCTGAGAAAGACCAGGAGAGGAGAAGTATTTCAGCTCCTGGTGCATTTACTTTCATTAGTATCAACGAAAAACAAAAAGGGCAAACATAAAAGATTATTTAAATGTAAAATGTAACAAATTGTCCTTTCTGGTGGGTGTGTGTGTGTAAATGGCAGGCAGGCCTGAACACCTATCACTGTTTGCCTTAGCTAATGCTGTGAACTCCATGACCTTGTGTCCTCAACCTACACACACACACACACACACACACACACACACACACACACACACACACACACACACACACACACACACACACACACACACACACACACACACACACACACACACACACACACACACACACACACACACACACACACACACACACACACACACACACACACACACACTCAGTCAACAGGGTCTGCATGTTGTGTTAGTCTGAGATAAACAAGGGGGGAACAGGACAACAGCCAAAGCGCACCAGCTATCCTAAACTGGTGCTGCACAATAAAGGGCTCATCCATCACACAGTGTCTACAAACACACACCCTCACACACACACCCTCACATTACAAACTGGCAGAGGGCCAAACTATATTTAATGAACAAACATGTTTGACATGAAATCAATCAGTAATTGGGTAATAATAACTATCTAAGTCATCTGTTGACCAAGAACCTAAGCAAGCAGAACCGAGGTCACACACACACACACACACACACACACACACACACACACACACACACACACACACACACACACACATACACACACACACCCACGCACACGCATACACACACACACACACACACACACCACACACACACACACACACACACACACACACACACACACACACACACACACACACACACACACACACACACACACACACACACTTTCTTGGCTGGGCTGAATCCGAGGTAGGGTTTAGGCAGAAGAAAAACCAATTATGCGTTCAAGGTTAGGGTTAGGGTTTACTTTGACCGTTAAAACCTGAAGCCCCTGTCAAACAATTCACCACCATGCTTTCCTCTCTGATTATTTAACCAAAGACTCCTAAATCTCAACATTTCATTGAATGAGTTTCAATTTCTAGAGACGTGTCCAGGGTTATGTTGGCGCCAACTTCTTCGATATGGACACATGATCTTTTCTAGCATTTGGACTACCTATGTTGTAAATGTATTATATTTTTAATTTAAACATCACATCTATAGAACGTCTGTCCGTCCTGGGAGAGGGATCCCTCCACTGTCGCTCTCCCCGAGGTTTCTTCCATTTTGCCCCATTCACTGGGGGGTTTCTTTGGGAGTTTTTCCTTGTTCGATGTGAGGGTCTAATGACCGAGGGTGTTAGTTTTTCATATTCTGTACAAACTTTAAAGCCCCCTGAGGCCCCGCTCACACGGGACCATTTGCGTTTATGCACAGTATGCGTATTCAAAAAAGTCTTCCGTTCACATGCATTCGTTTCATTTAACGTGTCTGTTCAAACGAGGCCGCTGGAAACGCTGTAGTACATATGCCGGGACTGTAAGTGGCGCTGTAACTTCCGCCAAAATACACCAAAAGCCGCGAAGAAGAGCAGCCCGAGCAGCCCCGCTGCAATGTTGCTATGGCTACCCTTCTGTTTAAGCCCCGCGGTGTATTTAGCAACATGTAGTTCATGTAATTCTCCATGTCCACTTGTTGCTGATGGTTGTGGTAGAGGAGCTGTAGATTTTGCACTAATATCTGTAGCATGGTCAGTAGCAGTAGCACTAGCAGTAGCTACTGACAGGAGGAAGTGTGTGTGGCGATTGCTGGTATTCAGCGGGATATAGTCATTTCCTCAGCATATGGATAAATGCAACGGGGAAGTTAACTGAAAGAAACCGAATCTGTGGATATTGCATCGACCGACCAAGAAGCACGTCTCTGTGGAGAGGACGGCTCAGAAAGAGAGATATTCTCTACAAACACCGGGTGAGATCGCACCTTTGTCAATATAATGGATCAATGCATGAAATCTGACTCTGTTTATTTTGTTTAAGGAGTATATTGGGCGTTAACAATTCTGGTTTGCCTTTTATAATATTATTTCATTCAAGAACCCCTTGTGCGTTTAATTAACACAGCTATTTTGATAGTTGCTACAGCAGTGAGCAGGAGAGGTGGGGCTATCGCTACTTTTTTCAGGAAATATTCGTATAGAGGTGATTACACGGACTCGGTTGACCCCCCAGAGCGTTTCGTTTGCAAATCTATCCACCTTGGGACCCGTTATCGTTTGTGGGGTCAGTTTCTATCGGCCTCGTGTAAATAATAGGGCTATACGCACGCGAAACTATGCAGATACAAGCAGTTTTCTCCTCGTGTAAACGGCGCCTGAGAGAAATATAAATTCTCTTTTTGTACATTTGTGATATTGGGCTATATACAATAAACTTTGATTGATTGATTGATTGATTCTAGTAGCCTTCAGTGGAACTGCATGTTGTACTACTTGGTAAAACACTGCATCATGGCAGGTACTGTTAGATTGATGGAGACTTCAGTTCACACATGGCACCTAAATGTTTGTCAGATGTACTGCAAGAGACCATTCGCTGGCAAATTGTTGAGTTTTGTCGGCTTCATCAGTAAGCTTTATTGAGCTGGTAGGTGGAGTTTCTGTTGTGGTGACTGACGTAAAGTCTTAAAAACTAAAATGGAGGATTTCAATGAATCCTGATTGTCACTCATGTACAATGCGTTACATTTAGTCTTTCCATTAACCCAATAGACTGACATAGTATAATAGGAGCACGGGGCAGCTACTATAAGATGCTACAGCACCTGGGTTGAAGTGTGGGGGCCTGGTGCCTTGTTCAAGGGCAGCTCGGCAGCGCCCGGGAAGCAAACTTGTACCTCCCAAAGTACTAGTCCACACTCTTAAATTGGTAAGTTTTGGAACTTGAACCGGCGACCCTTCCCAAGCCAAGTCCCTCGAGGCTGCTCTGCTGTTGCCCAGTCTCGTTGTAGTTTACTGATCTTCATGATGTTCTCTGGTGTCACATGCTCAAAAAGAAATCAAGCATAACCAACTGAAACTGCAACTTTTCATTATGTGGTACAAATTAATGAACGAACATAACACTGACAATTCTGCACCTCATATTTTACGTCCAATGCCAACATTAGAAAGGAAAGTAGGTGGAGGTGGGGGTGATGGATGGTCATCAAGCACGTCTGACTTTTAATGCAGTAGAATACACTTCACAAAAAGCTTAGCTGGAACTCAAACTGATCTTCAGGTTCTTTGCTTTTAGACAAAGTTAGGTTACACAATAATAGGGGCGTGGCCACTTTGAGTGACAGTTGGGTGCTGTCTCAGCTTGCTTGGCTTAATCACGTTTCTCTTGGTCTCTGGTCTGTTCTGTTGGTCTCTGGTCTGTTCTGTTTCCTGACGACACGACGGTGAAGTCATGACCACAGGTTACCATCGATCAGCAACAGTCTGACCACACATACACCTCAGTAACCCGCCTTCGGGAAATACATGCCATTATTGGACCTGAGGTTGCCAGGTGAGAAGACTTTATCCTCCTTTTATGACTCCATCGCAGCCATGACTGAGATGTTGCCCTGTCCCTGTTTCAACATTGTTGTTGGGTGAGTTCAATTGACACATGACTGGGGCCTTTTGTCAAATTGGAAGTATACTAGTCGTTGCCAGGTCAGTTTTAATGTCTGCAGTTTTTAAGGTCCCCAGTTTGTGACTCACCTATCAGCTCCTCCTTTTGTCTTCTTACCCTGTCAGCTCCGACATTAACGTCACCACTTTTGACGAACACTGCAGAGTTGACTTCCCGTTTGTCTCCCACAAGCTGAGAGGTCATTGGTTAATCACCAGGTTCGCAGTGG
This sequence comes from Trematomus bernacchii, assembly GCF_902827165.1. Taxonomy (NCBI): domain Eukaryota; kingdom Metazoa; phylum Chordata; class Actinopteri; order Perciformes; family Nototheniidae; genus Trematomus; species Trematomus bernacchii. The sequence continues at coordinate 4,581,944 of NW_022987869.1, forward strand.
TCCATCCTCCTTTTATGGCTCCCTGTTAATAGTGACTGAGCTCTGTCGTCAGTTTGTTTCTCTTTTTACTGTTCTTACTGACTTACGTCACTGTTTCTTAAAGTATGCTTCAAGGGCATTGGCAGGGTCACAGTCGTTGATCAGCCCGGTCTACTTGTTCTAACTCAAGAGCAGGAACACAGGGATCAAGGTCCAATATGTGTCCGCTACTGGCAGTGGTGCAAAGTAAGTAAGTAGATTTACTCAAGTACTGTACTTAAGTAACATTTTGAGATACATGTACTTTATTTGAGTATTTCCATTACTATGTTATGTTACTTTGTACTTCTACCCAACTACAATTCAGAGGTAAATGGTGTACTTTCACATGAAAGACAGAGACAGAAAGAGGTTAAATGGTGGTCAAACATCTGCCCTATTACTCATTTCTTTAGCAATTTTTCTCTTTTTGCTGTTCGTTCAAACTGCTGTTTTTCTTAGTTCTTTAACTGTCGTGCCCACTCTATCAGTGTCTCCAATAAAAAATATGAAATCCCACAACAATATTGCTTCCAAACCCTGACAAATATAAATTGTACAGGTATTAAAATTGGAATGTTTATTCTAAAAACAGCTCTAAACATGTGACTTTTCTCAGCCCGTTTTTCCTCTTTCACCGTTTAACCTGACACCCTGTCCTGAAACTATCACCACGACCCTCCATCTGTGTTTGTGCGTGTGTGTGTGTTTGTGTTTGTGTGTGTGTGTGTGTGTCTACAGAGGTAGTGTAGCTCTTGAGAATCCGGTTTCGTTGACCTCTGTTGACCTTTGTTGGGTTCACAGCGAGGTTGGGCCAAGAGATTTTTGACATTTCCTTCTATAACACCTGACCCAGCACATAGCCAGGAGTGTGTGTGTGTGTGTGTGGGGGGGGGGGGGGGGTGTTATGCAGTTTATCATTATGTTACCTTGTGCTGACAGCAGAGACAGTTTTATATGTATGACTCCACAGAGCTAACATTATGACAGAATAACAAATAGACATACTCTAACTCAGCTATTAATCTACCAACACACAACACCTTCGAAACGTTTATTAACCCTTGAAGGTGCAATGTGATATGGCCAGAATTGTTGTAATTTTACTGATGTAAGGATAGGTTAAAGTGGACCTATCATGCTATATTTAAATGATATATTGTAGGGCCATACCTATATAAGGTATATTTATACGTTTCTGTTTTCAAAATACCAAACAGATCATGCATTTTAGCCATGTCTCATTTCGCTCTATTTGCTGTTTGCTGTCTACGGGGCTGATCTCTGTGAGCTGCAGCTGACCACGCCCCCCTGCAGGAGAGGGGGGCGCTCCGAGCGTGCTTTGATCAAGTCAGAAGAGGGGGAGAAAAATAGATCTCCGTCCTCCGTGTTTTATTATATTATTATATAGAGTCGTTATTCATTTGTTTTAAAGCTCAATAAATAACAAAGAAGACCTTTGACCGGCACTTTTCTAATTTTGTCCGGAAGATTTAAACTTTAACTTTAACCGGCGAAAGAAAACTGAAACTCTGCCGCACGGTCCCCTCGTTCCCTGGAAGAGGCGGAGAGGTGGGTGTTTGTCATCTGCTGGTGGACTAACCGGAGAGAATTACAGTGCTTGCCTCGACGGGGAGGGATTGCATTGAATTAAAGCAGCAGGAGCAAACGCTTGCCTCGGGGAGGGAGAAAAAAAGCCACAGCGGAGAATAAACAGAAGGGTAACCATGGTAACCATGCGCGGGAAGTCTTCTTCGCTGCTTTTGTGGCAGACTACAGCGCCACTTACAGGCCTGGCATATGTACTACAGCGTCTCCAGCGCTTTCGAGCGGCAATGGCCGGCCGTGGCCCAACCCCACATTCCCCTGATAGGTGGAGAGTTGGCCCAATAGCCGTAGCGCCACCGTCCTGACGTCAGTAACGTGTTCAAATCTGGATCAGTTTTGATCAGATCCGTTGCAGCCCCTTTTTTAGAGATTTGGGTATGGAGGAAAATAGAGAGGGTTGTGTTTTCTGACACTTGGTGAGTTCCCTGGAACACCGGGGACACATATTCATGTATAAAAGACGTACAAAAGTGCATTTTGCATGATAGGTCCCCTTTAAGATGAAGTACATGGATGTATAAAGGGAACTGTACCGCGTTGGTAAATAACTCTGGATTCAGCTTTTAACGCATTTTACACATTGAGACCCTTATTATTTAAAAGTGTTTGTGCTGGGTTGTTGATTTAATTCTAAAAAAGTATCCACTGATTTACAGATGTATTTTTCCAAATGTAAGTCAATGGGAAAAGGTATTTTTGGGCCCATTGACATCACGGAATGACACATAAGTTGTAATACCCCTGTTTGGCCACTACAAAAATGTGCTTCAACATCCGGCGCACTTCCTGGGGGCTTTGGTAGGAAGGGGAATGGATGGATGGAAAGGAAAGCGTTGGTGGCTCATGAAATCTAAGACAAGCGAGTCTTGATGTGTTTACCGGATATAACTTAGCAGGTAATTGGAGGGGGGATACGTGGCCCTGCTCAAACTTTAGGTTAAATAATAAACCTAATTTGTAAGTTTTACCACCCAAAATCTGTCAAGGGAAACACAAAGAGGAAATTACATTATAAAAGGACTGTCCTTTGTAATATAAGCCAGTGTGAACAAGACAATTATTTCAGCTTTTCACAAATCCACAATTTACTCTACATTTAAACAGGCATCTGTATATTCTATTGAGAACAATATTTCAGAATGCTTTGGTCTGGGTTGTGCAGAGTCAATTTGGGGACAGTTGCAGATCATCTGTAAAATGTACCTTTCTGTGCGGTACACCTTGAAATCTGAAAACTGTTTCAGAACAGTCAGAACAGTCAGAACAGACACACACACACACACACACACACACACACACACACACACACACACACACACACACACACACACACACACATTTGTGTGTGCAGGGGTCAGAGTGTTAGAGGTTGCTGGGAGGACAGGCCGAGGTGACGCCATATCTTGTCTGCAGCACGGCATGGTGGGAAAGATGAGAACAGAGAGAGAGGTCAGCTTGTCATCACCATCATGTGGGTGATCTGAGACACGAGATGGAGAGGGGTGGGGGTGTCAGGGAAGGAGGTGTCAGGATAGAGAAAGTCAGATGATTAGGAGAAAGAGGTGGAGGCAGTGGCGTCGCCTGGCCTGGGCATTCAGGGCTTTAGCCCCGAATGTTTTTTCTGTAGCCCCGGACAATTCTCCCTCCAATAATATAATACATTAACCGTGCTTTACGTGAACCTCATCATGACACAAGAGAGGACGGCAGGACTGTAATTTCCCGTGTTCAGTGAATGCAACAGAGGCAAGACACCAGACCAATCAGAGAGTTTCATGGAAATAAACGTGTGCTTGTGTCATTCAAGCTCGGCTCTGTGTGTGTGTGGCAATAGCGCATTTAGTGTGATAGAGAGAGAGAGAGGGAGAGAGGGGGACCGTGTTGTTAGCAGGGACCGTGTTGTTAGCATCTGGTTAGCTAGCTGCACTAATGGACATTAGGAGCTGTTTCCACAACAAGCTGGATGAGAGTCCTCTCCTGTCAGACTAAGGCCTAGGCTCCACGGGAACGAAAACGGGTTGAATCCGCATATTTCTCTTGCGTATAGCCCTTTAAGCTCGACGACGCCGTAACGGAACGGTAGAAACGGACCCTGCAAACGACAACGGGTCCAAAGGTGGATAGATCTGGGAACGGAGCGCTCTGGGGGGTCCAACGGGGCCGTGTGGTCGCCTATACGGTCATCCGTTTCTGATAATGACGACGCAATAGCCCCGCCTCTCCCCACCTCTGCTGCTCACCCCCGCAAAAGTACACTGCACACTGAATTCAGATTATTTATCTTTATCTCGATATGGACATAAACGCGAGTGAAGTCTAATCTGACAGGACGGAGACACGCAGCTCCTCCCGCTGTGATGCAGCGGGAGCAAAACACACACTTCAAGTCAGATCATCACTCTTAGCTATTTTAATTACCTCTCAAACTACCTAAACTAGTTATAAATATGTTTATTTTTACTGTCGAGTCATCATTACGGGATCAGCTGCTGCATGAGACAGACACTGACGCTGTCAGAAGAGAGGAAAAAGAGACAGTCTCCGTGTATTTTATTATTATATATCATTATATCGTCGTTATTCATTTGTTTTAAAGCTCAATAAATAACAAAGAAGACCTTTGACCGGCACTTTTATAATTTTGTCCGGAAGATTTAAACTTTAACACACGTTGACCGGCGAAAAACTCTGCCCGGATCCCTCGGCCCCGACCGCGGAGAATAAACAGAAGTGCAGCCATGACAACCATTCTTCTTCGCTGCTTTTGTGGAGGAAGTTGCTGCTTTTGTGGAGGAAGTTACAGCTCCACGTACAGGCTCGGCATATGTACTGCAGCTTTTCCAGCGGTTGGATGTAAACGGAGCTGTCTCGTGTAGCTTGACACAATCCGGTGTATATTGCGTGTGGGCGGAAGCTTTTTGGCGTTTGCGTTTGCGTTACTCCTATGCGTTTTGCCGTATGCGTTCCCGTGGAGCCGGGGCCTGAGAGACTCAGGTGAGCTAAAGGACTCTCTGAGTGTTTAGATAGTTAACTTTAGTCTAAGTTATCTCAGTGGGTCTCAAACGGTTTGGTCACAAATTATTCAAAAGATTATTTCCGAGGCACACCTTCATATGATCATTATAGTTATAAAAGAAATAAGAGAATAAATGAAAAACAGTGATTTGTAAAATATCCATAAAGAAAAAGTAAATCTGTTTACAGTTTCAAATGGGTGTTGAGAGATGTATCCATAGATCTCTTAATGTTGCTCTCAAAGTGCATCAGATTGATGCTTTTAACTTCAATATTAAAAAAAAAATCTTCCCGGGGGAGCATGCCCCCGGACCCCCTAGAGGAGGTGAGGTGTGCCCCCCACTCATAAGAAATAGCACTTTACCCCTGCCTATATGCCGTGAGCTGATTATCGAGCCTTCATTGTAACAGTCGCGGGTGTAGCCTACTGTGTGTGTGTGCGTGTGGGGAGTGTTGCAGTATAAAATTCCACTGTAGCGCCGCGGCCGCCACCACTGTGGGCTAAGCCCTGAATGTTTCCAGGTCCAGGCGACGCCCCGGGGTGGAGGCAACAATTTTTGTCTCAGTATTTGTCTCGTGATTTAATAATAACATTTGTTTTCGTAATGATGGGTTTAGATTATTTCAAGGACCACAAAGATCATATATACAGTGAGTATATGAGTGCATTAGCTCAAGCATGTGACTGTGTGTTTTTATTGGAATGGACGATAGAAATGTCATGTCTTGAGCCTCGCAATCCCTTCTTCCCCCGTCACAGGTACTAAAGCCCTCCTTGCACGCCCTCAAAGACGCTCCTGCATTTGTGGGAAAACTGGGTTCATCTCAACAGCACAAACCCCTACCGTGTATGCAAGAAATGGATATCCGCTCAAACTCATCAATGATCTCAAGCAACTGGGACCATTCATCATGGACTCCGAAAAAAACCTTTTCTATCAAAAAGCTGAAGCCTGGGCAGCATACCATTATTAATATGGCGGTTTGACTTACCGACCGCAATGAAACTCGATCAGATTAGGACAATCAGGCCTATCCTCATGGACGACTCTGAGACCTGGACCCTCAGTGCTCGACTCCATCATCGTCTCAATGGGTGCTAGACCAACCTCTTTCACAAGGTTCCAAAATCTATCCTGGAACAATTACCCACCGTTACAGAAGATATACAGTATGGCCTAACCCTAACCCCAAACCTAACCCTAGCCCTATCCTGGAAGGATCACCCAATGTTAAAGAAGATACTGAAAATCCCATGATCTCAGTAAGCTCCTGTTTCAAAGCAGGGCTAGATTTCCTGGCCACTGTTTCCACGCTGAATGTTAACTTATTTCAGATCTTATCGTATCAAAACCTTCAAAGGGATAAGCTAACCTTCATACTGGTATCAGTCTTGAAACATTTCGAAACAGCATCAGCAACCAGAAATTCTGGAAGACTTTAGTGCAAGGTCTTTGGACTTAGGGCGCACCATTGGATAAGGGAGACTTGGTTTAGAAGCTATGGATACTGGGGATGTTTTCCTATGTGACCCGCTCTATCGAAATCAGTCGGAAGTCGCAACAGCTCATTTCAAAATAAACGTGGATTTGCGTGAAAAAATATTTTTTCGGGGTTCGGGTGTTTTGTTTGATTTTAAATAAACAAAGTCTTGGCTTTCAGAATATGAAACTTTTATTTCCAAAATCACACGATAAATACATTTTTGAACCTTGTAAAGGGAAGATGACAGCTCTCACTCGCCACTCTGCTGTTCCGCAGCGCCGCTTCCCCTCCCTCCGGCTGAAATTATGAATGCAAGGCGTATAGTAATCAGGGCCGTATCCACCATTGAGGTCACCGAGGTCCGGACCTCGGTAATAATTTCAGAGCTGTGTATATAACAAAACGTGTGAAATAACTGCACTAAACGGGGTTCTTTGTAGTACTTCCATTTACTGCCGATGGGGGCGCTGCATAACTACGTAGCCTCGATTAAAGCAAACAGAAGAAGACGACATGTATCAACAAACCACCGCAGCCCGGACTTGTATCGGAGCAGCGGAGGAGTGATGAGGTATCTAGAGATCTGAGTCCAGCGGGCTGCTTGTGTTTCTGTTCCTCACAGGACATCATATGACCAGCAGATCCTGTGTGAACGCTCTACGTTAGTCAGTGGACGTCCGACAACATGCACACTAACTTATATTGCAGCCATAGGCTATACTTTGGTTTAAATTGCGTGAATAAACTAGCTAGAGAGCTAAAGTTAATTTCATTCATCCAATGTCAGAAGGATTACCTTTTAACAAACGTTGTAATGCTTTTCTTTCATTTCAATTTGAGTAAAACATTGAAGATATAACATTGTATTGTTTTATTTTTACACTGACTCAGATATAATGAAAAGACTACGCCAGTCCAAGCTCAGCTTTGGTAAGGAAGAGACAGGACAGGCAGAGAGAAAGAGAGAGAGAGAAAGTGATGGAAGTCAGGGAGGAACTGCAGGTACAGTCACACAAAAATAATGTAGGCTTTATAACCCCATCTATCTATCCATCTATCTATCTATCTATCTATCTATCTATCTATCTATCTATCCATCTATCTATCTATCTATCTATCTATCTATCTATCTATCTATCTATCTATCTATCTATCTATCTATCTATCTATCTATCTATCTATCTATCTATCTATCTATCTATCTATCTATCTATCTATCTATCGATGTATCTATAACAATAGTCTTCATTTACACTATAGACAATAGGCATCATTTTAAAACAACATATATCTAGTGCAGTTATGATGTCATAACATACAATTGTATAAAACCACACAATTTGCTTACATTTTTGTTCTCTTTTGAGAATCAAACAAAACAGATTTAAATAAAAAAAAAATAATGCAAACAAACAAGTGAAATGAACTAAATTGCTGAGTTGCTTTTAATTCACTGGCAGGAGCGACAAGTGAGGAGGAGCAAAAAGTGAACAATGAGGGAGAGATTGAACAAAGAGAAAGAGTAGAGGACAGAGAGACTAAAGAAGATGGAAGAGAGGCTGCAGGTTATGGAAAGGAGAGAGACATGGAAAATGAATGTTGACAATGTTGTGTGATCATTTTAGCCTCTTCTGCATGTCCAGATCATTCATAGTAACAATCAACTGATTCTTATGCATTACACTTTCAAAAATAATGTATGCTGCAGCCCACTGACATGGTTTGAAATCAATATATTATCCAATTGTGACCCCCCACAGGACTTAAAAAGCACCTAACTAAATCATGAAAATCCCAAAAATCTCAGGGGGGGTATACCCCCGAACCCCCCTAGCATGTTTGGACCTCGGTATTTAGGAAATCCTGGATACGGCCCTGATAGTAATGATAGATAACACGGAAGGGCCCGTTACAGTTTGTTTTCATCTGATTTCAAATAAACAAAGTCTTGGCTTTCAGAATATTAAACTTGTTTCGGCAAATTCAGATGATAAATACAACTTTGAAGCTTGTAACGGCATAATTACAAGCGGAGAACGGAGTAACTTGACGTCACAGCAGGCATAACAACAGCCGGTGTTTCTCGTGAGTGTTTTCCCCGGGAAACAAACACAATACACACAAACGCAAAAATACACAAACACACACACACGCATACACACACACACACTCGCGAGCTTCCCCCAGACCAGTAATCCAAACCAAAATATGTTTCCTCCATCGATGGATTCCAGAGAAGAGGAAACTTTGAAGGCCTTTTTCTCAAAATGATGACTCGGTGACAGTCATTATATAATGTGACATATTTTGCTTAATATTTGGAGTACAAAAACAATCCTGATATCATTAGAAAGCTAGGAATCTCCTCTTTCCAACAGTGTATACAACTCAAAATGTGTCTTCAGGTCATCTTTCTCTATTTTTGGATACTTGTATCTACAAAAATTCAAGGTACCACTGGGGTGTTAAAAAAAAGGATAATTTTTGGGGTGAAGGTACAATAGCAGTATAAAACAGACAAATATGAGCCAACATCTGCCTGCTGCTTTTCACATCCATACAGCATGCTGGATACAAGAGGAAACATTAGAGTTCTGTAGCGCCGCAGCACCAGTCCTTCTCTTTAAAAACAAGCAGCACTGGCGGGCAGGACAAGACTTCTTGTAGTAGTCAAAATTTGCCCAGAGGCAGGTGAGCCCTGGGGTGCAGGTGAGCCCTGTGGTGCAGGTGAGCCCCACAGTGCAGCCCATCCACAGACTCTGTGACCTCGGCTTCATTCATCACCCATCTGACACATTCATGCTGTCTGCCTGAGGCTCACACACACGCACACACACACACACACACACACACACACACACACACACACACACACACACACACACACACACACACACACACACACACACACACACACACACACACACACACACACACACACACACACACACACACACACACACACACACACACACACACACAGCTGGTTGTTGTACTCTCACACAGTTCCATTTGGTCAAACTGACAACGTTGCCCACCCCAAACACAGAGTCCGTTCTGTTTGTTAGCCGGAGGTGATCGGCACTGGGATTCAATGTCAGTTGTTTTTCAGGAGATACATGGTTTAACAGTGATGGACCATACACATTTCTACAGATGCCCAAACTGAAATATTATTCGCATGATAAATGAAAGACAGCTGTTAAAAATGAAGTTCTTCTCCTGGTTCTGTACCAGTTGTTCACTGTGTATCTTCTCAAATTATTTGTTATCATTGTTGTTTGTGCAAGGAGGCAATGCTAGAAGAAGGAAAGGATTTTGATTAGCTAAGCAGCAAAAAAGCAAACATTAAGTGTCCACTTGCTTCCCAGTGACTGAGATCAAACCTGGATCTGAGTCTTATCCAATCTAAATAAGGATCCTGTTTGTCGTATAGGTTTCAGGTCTGTATGTCAATATGTCGCTCTGATTGTATCATAGTCATCATAGATGAAACATTATTTGAAGGGGATAGAGTTTGAAGTGTGCAGGAGGTTTGTAAATGATGTGCATTGCTGCTCTTTTTTACTGTGGTTGTTATGTGAATCGGTGTGGTGCATTTTGGATCAGTCTGATCATCCCAACCTGTTCCTCAGATTGGCTCTACATGAATTTTGCTCCCTTACATTATTTTCATTCTTGGGATTTATGTGGGAATATTACGATGATGATATTTTTTATGATTTTCAAAAGGATAATCTGCTGCTAGGGAAACAATGAAAAATAATTTGAGTTATAATTGGTCACAATGAAAAGTGAAAGTTCTATAGAACTTTACAAATCCATGTGAATGTTTAGTTATCACCATCCCCCTTGCAGAAATGATGTGTGTTTTCTGTTTTTCATTCCACTAGTATGGTTCTCTTGTTATCAATAGATTATGTGAGGATTGCGGGCCTGGTTTACAGCAAATAACCTGTAACTTGTCATGCATAGAAGTGTCAGTAATTATCAAAACCTTGTCTTTTACCAATTGGTTGTCCATCCCTAACCCTCACCCTCTTCTTATAATTGTATGCATTCTGTTAGGCGTGTAAAGCAGAAGTAGTCCACATGTGAAACTGTAAACTCTGAACAGGAATCCTAACTGGAACTGTTCCTGTCTCAGACTAACATCATACATGTACTGATCCAAAGTAGCTTCATGTCAGCTCCATGGAAAGAAATCAACATTGTTTATCATTATTGATTTGTTGGCCTGTATTAGAATTGGCCTGTAGTGGATCAATGAGCTCACAAACCGACTGGTGACCGTGAAATTTAACAGCCGTCTATTTGGATTATGTTTTATTTGCCAAAAAAAGTGTATCTGTTCCGCAGATGACAAACACATTTCTGAGAACGCTTGAAGTGTGGGTTGTTACAATATTGGTTTCCAGTGGTTTTGGCAAATCAAAAGAGAAAGTGCCTAAACCAAACACTGTACTGTTTACACATTTAAAAAAAATCACCCAAATCAGTTTTGCATTGGTGTTGTGTTACTTCCTGGTTTCACGTTATTGGCTTGTACACAAACAGAAAGGCAGATGCTTTGGCACGAGTCCTACCAGCAGCATGTATAAACAGTGTGTGTGTGTGTGTGTGTGTGTGTGTGTGTGTGTGTGTGTGTGTGTGTGTGTGTGTGTGTGTGTGTGTGTGTGTGTGTGTGTGTGAGAGAGAGCAGTGTGGAAGACGGATGAGTGTGTGAATTCATCTGACTTCCTGTGTAGCAGTCAGCTGGAAGCTTTTGACTTGATTAAACCCTTTGTGTGTGTGTGTGTGTGTGTGTGTGTGTGTGTGTGTGTGTGTGTGTGTGTGTGTGTGTGTGTGTGTGTGTGTGTGTGTGTGTGTGTGTGTGTGTGTGTGTGTGTGTGTGTGTGTGTGTGTAGAGTATGTGTGTGCAAGTGTGTGTGAGTTTTTCACCCAGATGCTGCTAGCTGTGAGAGACAAGACTGTCTGACATAGAGACAAACAACACCTGGACAAGACAGAGTGTCAAAAATATATTTCACACAACCACTTAATGCTAAAAAGTAAAAAAACAACAGCGTGAGAACAGTGGCAGACCCTTGTGTTTCCCAATCAGGTACATTTAAATGCAGGAAGTAGTTTGACTACTGCAAACTGAATTATTTTAAACTATGTGCAGTGGGTCTGGTAAATGAACAGAATGGAAGAAAAAAATGTTGAAGCATATCAGAAGCAATCAAATTCAGGTGAAAGTTTATTTAAAATGGGCGTCTCTGCAAGTGTACTGTATATTTAATGGCATAATGCAACTCCATTTGGCAATAAAATAAATCAAAACCATTATGACTACATTTGAAAAACATATTGTCAGGATAACAAAAAATAGGATAAAGGCCAAGAGGAAAGTGTCACGATTCATGATTACGGTCTCTCGGTTTAGGTGGCTTTGTATGGAGAGCTTCTATGACATCCTGGAAAGTGTAGTATTTAAGCGCCATGCAAATAACAGGCAATACATTTAGAAAATGATAGGAATAACGTATAGCTTCAAATTATGTTAAATTACAGTGGTTTCGACAGCAGACAATACTAACTGATACGATACCATTCGATACGATACATCAGATAGGATACAATTCGATACATTACAATTTGAGACAATACGATTCGGTGCGATTTGACACGATACAATCAGGTCCTATATGATTAAATCAGATACAATACCATGCGATGCGATGCAAAACAATCAGAAAGGATATGAATCCATACGATATGATACATTTTGACTTAATTGCATTATATAAGATGATACAATATGCATTACGAAACAATGATACTTGCCAGATAACGTCTGAAATATGTCTTGTATCACAGCAGGCCGATTTAAAGTGGACCTATCATGCTATATTTGAATAATATATTGTAGGGCCATACCTATATAAGGTATATTTATACGTTTTCTTTTTCAAAATACCAAACAGATCATGCCATGCCTCATTTCGCTCTATTTTGCTCTCCTCCACCCTGTCTTTGCATGCGCTGCAGCTGACCCTGCAAAGGAGGGGGCCGAGTTACGAGCGTCGTGTTAACATGCTGTTACCATGCCACGGCAACCTCTCATTCCCCTGATAGGTCAGCTCCTCCGTCCTGACGTCAGAGAAATGTTCAAATCTGGATCAGTTTTCATCAGATCCGTTGCAGCCCCTTTTTTAGAGATTTGGGTATGGAGGAAAAGAGAGAGGGTTGTGTTTTCTGACACTTGGTGAGTTCCCTGGAACACCGGGGACACATATTCATGTATAAAAGACGTACAAAAGTGCATTTTGCATGATAGGTCCCCTTTAAGATAAAAACTTTGTGAAAAAAGCTACGTTTTTGTGATAAAAAGAGGACAATAAAGGAAGCGCTGTTCACTTCTTGAACCTATACTCTCATACCATTGGCTGCAGGCAAACTGTCAGAAACACACAGCATTAACATTTTTGTTTGCCTATCGCTTGAATGCAGCATCACAATGCTAGTAGTGACTGTAATCAAATAATATTGCAGCCACCCACTAAATGTTGCTCCAATCAAGCTTTTGGGGCAATGAAACCGAATGCGATGGGTGCTTTAGGGTTTGTATGTGTGTGTGTGTGTCTGTGTATGCGTGTGTGTGTATGCGTGTGTGTGTGTGTGTACGTGTGTGAATGTGTGGGTGTGGGTGTGTGTGTAGAGGGGGAGTCCCTCTGTCCCTCAGGTCTATTGCTGTGCTGTCTCATCAATAACCTTCGTATTGACAGGTGGAGGGACACACACACACAGGCAGGGACACCCCCACGGTGTGACCAGTCTCTGTGTGTGTGTGTGTGTGTGTGTGTGTGTGTGTGTGTGTGTGTGTGTGTGTGTGTGTGTGTGTGTGTGTGTGTGTGTGTGTGTGTCTCTGTGTGTGTGTGTGTGTGTGTGTGTGTGTGTGTGTGTGTGTGTGTGTGTGTGTGTGTGTGTGTGTGTGTGTGTGTGTGTGTGTGTGTGTGTGTGCTAGTCTTTTTAAAGTGCCAATGTGAATAAAGTTTTCAGCTTTCAAAAATGTCTGTGTGCTTTCAGCTCTGTAATGCCCCTTTCACACCAACGCAACTCCGGTTCAAGCTCCGTGCTAGAGCTTTTCTGGTTCAGAACCGGTTCTTCGGTTTAGCGCCGGCTCTTTTCACACCGCTCAGAGCCCGACTGGTGCTGCCGCTGCTGCGTCATGACGTCACAGTTTACGTCGCTGAGTTTCTCCCCAACGCCGGAGCTCACTTCACAACAACAACGGGCCGGGGACTGCGTTGCTTTTAATCATACGAAGCCAGATTAAATTAAATAACGACTTCTCCAACCTTATACTTTTCTCCAGAGTGCCGTGGTTCATTGTTTATTAATGTGTTTCAGCGGCATTTACCGACCGCTGCAGTGCTGGCCGGCTGCTCTTCCACGAGTGTATTCTCCCGTTAGCTCCGGGTTAGCTCACACGGCTCTAAAGTATTCACTGTCTGACTGTCACACAAGCAGCTGATACATATCCCCAGTTCCCCTTAAGTGAATGTGTGTCAGTCTGAATTGACGCTGTTTGGTGTCAGTCTGAATTGACGCTGTTTGGCATCACAACGCTGTTATGAAAGTTTCTCTGGTATAACATGGGTGATGTTAGCATAGCAACCGAAGCTAAACTGACTACTTGCTAAGCAGTTTTCTACAGGCACTTTTTACCGACGTATTTTTCATTATGATTCTACTTGTGATAGTCGGACATGACAACCTGTGCAGCCCATGTATTGATTCCATCCGATAGCTGCTATAATAACAAACAAAACGTCTGCCTGCTCTCCACAATGATCAATAACAGCGAACGGATGGTCAAAGTAAGGTACAAATAAACAGAATCACACGAAGCCTGGTTAGTGTTGCCTGACTTTATAAAGTGTGTTTTTTTTAACAAGTGTGTGGTTGCGTTCTAGTCACTTTGCTCAGCACTACTGCTTGTTACAACTTTTATTTGCCGTACTCGCCTTAAGTGTTAGCTCAGGTTAATCTCGCCCCCCTCCGACGTAAGCGTGACGTATGCGGTTCTTGCTTCTAGACGGACAACTTTTGGTGCTCGAAACGAACCGGATTCCGGAGCTATGACGCTGCTCCGCTGCGGTGTGAACAGGAAAACCCGGTGCTTTTCAAGCACCAGCACCGAACCGGCCCTGAAACACCGTTGGTGTGAAAGGGGTATATGTGAGCAGTTGATTTAGCTGGTCTCATCTGCCTTACCCTCTGTCACACATACACACACACACACACACACACACACGCACGCACGCACGCACGCACGCACGCACGCACGCACACACACACACACACACACACACACACACAGAGAAACACACAGAAACCAACAGAGCAGCTCTCTTGGAAAGGACAGATGTGTGTAGAAGTGTAGAACGAGAGAACATCTGTCAGATATTCAGTGTCTCTTAGTACCTGTGTGTGTGTGTGTCTGAGTGTGTGTGTGTGTGTGTGCGTGTGTGTGTGTGTGGGGGAATAACAATTTTATAGGAGTGCATGAAGACACAGACCAAGTCACTGTGGCAACTCAGACTTTTATAGATAGTTTATATGTGTGTGTGTCATTGTTTGTGTCTGTATGTGTGTGTGTGTGTGTGTGTGTGTGTGTGTGTATGTGTGTGTGTGTGAGTGTGTGTGAACGTGTGTATGGTGCTGCGGATAATTAAATGCCAATAGGGGAGAGAATCTCATTTGCAGTGAAGGTCTTTAGAGCAGAGTTCCCATGTCAATCACACACACACACACACACACACACACACACACACACACACACACACACACACACACACACACACACACACACACACACACACACACACACACACACACACACACACACACACACACACACACACCACACACACACAACACACACAACACACACACACACACACACACACACACACACAAGAAGAAGGAGAGATAGAGGAGAAGGAAATAGGAAGTGGGTCAGGGAGGAAAATTAGAAGACAGGATGGAAGGAGATGTTAAACATCAGAAGAAGAGAAAGAGGAGGAGAGGAAGGGGGATAGGACAGTAAGGAGCAGGGGGAGGTGAGCTGCTGCCAGTCCTGCTTGCTCATTTAAAGGGCCCATGTCATGCTTTCCCGGTTATTACCCGTCCCCTTGTGTGTTTATGCATGTAAACGGTCCGGTCAAAGCGGAGCACCTCACACACCAGGATCCCTTGGCTAACTAACAGGGAGTCCCCATTGACTTGCATAGAGCTCCCTGTACGCTGGTAATAGACGAGTTGGGATCACGGAGAAATGCTCTGCAGACCCATTCTCACAGCGTTATAAACCTTTTTCTTACTCAATATCAAGCCTGCCACACTTATTGTTTTTACTTCGGCTGTGAGTGTTTGTGTTTGCTCAGGATGAGTTTCGCTTGTTCTCGCTGTATCGCCGACCCGGAAACCTGTCCGCTCCTCACAGCAGATCGCAGCAATGAGCCTCTCAACGTCCCGACCAATCAGAGCACACTGCGCTCACAGGGAGGGGGGGGGCAGGAGCTCCAACAAGCCGTTTAGGACAGAGAGTGAACACCTGGTGAATACACATACTATACAGAGATGCTGTATGAGAAACCAATGTGATTTTGGAAAATTGCACAATTTAAATCTATTCTAGTAGACCTCAACAATGGAAATATGATCAGTAGAAATGGCCATGCCATGGGACCTTTAAAATGACAATTTAACCACTGACAGCCTGTGACTCTACTTTTACACTGTGTGACAATGTTTAGTTTCAGTTTAGCATGTTTTGATAGGGGCTGTGTAATTTTCTGAAAATATGACAGAGTTAGCCAGAAATAGTTAGTAGTCTCTAAAACGTATTATGCCTTTAGATAGACAAACGTTTAACTCTTACCTTACACAATATTACAAATATAAGCTTAGAAAATACAATTAATAAAAACGTATTAAAATGTTAAACAGAACCTTCATTACATAGACCATTAAACCACCGTTAGCCATTTTTCTTTACTTTTGAAGCAGTTACAGGATTGGGCTGAGGGGAATGATGTGCAGGATGAAGATGAGGGGACCAACAACTGAACCCTGGGGCACACCATGAGTGACAGGGGCGGTGGAGCAATTTACTACGGTACTATACTTTCACCACAACAGGGAGACTGAGGACCTCAATAGTCATCAATTACATTGGACTCATTGGTCTGCTTTCTAATGTAGAATTATTTGGACACATGCTATGTTTGAATCATTTTCATTCAATTCATAGGGACTTTATTGGCATCAAGTGTTATGAAACAGTGTAGTCAAAGAATCAGTGGCGACTGGTCATTAGGGGCAGGTGGGGCACAGCCCCACCTAGTGTCAGCAGAAAGTATTACAAATAATGATTACAAAAATGCAAAAAAATAAATAAAAAATATATAAATATATTTTAAGATCATGTTTAATCATCTGATTCGTCTGTACATTGCTGTTTTAGTCTGTGTTCTTCTAATTAGTGTGTCTACAGTCACAGTGTGTGCCTATTGAGCTGTTTAGAGCCATGTGGGACAAAACCTGATTATGCCCCTTCCTCTCGCTGTGAAGTCAACGTGACTGTAAAAACTTCACTGCGCATGCTCAGAGTATTTTGTAATGAAATGTGTGTGGCAAAAAAATAATGACCAGAGGGGCATGGAGCTACCATCCCCACCATACGTCATCTCAAATCATTCAGAGCTGATTGGCTGTAAGTACGTGTGCCGCGAAAAGTGTGCTGTGTGAAGAGGAGACGAGAGAGCTGCAGTCGCGCGTCCTAAAACCAGGAAGTAAGCACAAAAAAGCAATGAGATTTCTCCAGAGGATTTTAGAGAATAGCTCGAAATAAGATCTGTGGGAAACGTACCTGTTAGATAAATGCACGTTTTGATTAGCCGGATAACATCCACATGTCTACCCTACTGTACTTATATAATTTTTTTATCATAAATCTATGGATTAGATTTATGATAGACTTTTGAAACTACAAGAACATAAGGAGGACTTTTACAAAAAAGTAATAGAAATGTTTGTCCAGAAGGATAGGAAAATGGACTTCATCTTCAAGTCAAGGTAAGACCGCCATTTTATTGAAAATGGGATCTTACTAAGAGAGAAACAATTCAATATTTAAATGATAAAATGACATTTTTTGGGTATCCTTTTGTTGAACTGTCTGTTTAAAATTAATCAAAGCATCAGACAAAAAAAGCTTTTGAAAATAATATTATATTTTGGTTTAGGTCAAAATATAATATTTGTAAACCTGAAGAGTCAGTGCCAGTGCCTCACCAGCCATGAACCTCACTGCACGTCACTGCAGAAGCTTATATATAGACATCTAAGTTTTTTGTGCCCCACCACTTTTGTACATATAAAAACGCCACTGCAAAGAAGTAGAAGGGAGGTTAGGTGTGCAGCAGTAAGAGGAGGAATAACGGGTAAGGAAAAATGGAGCAAGAGCATCAATGTTAATACATGCACACACACACACACACAATTAACACCGCACCTGAAAGGCCATCACATGTTTGCTTCTGTGTGTGTGTGTGTGTGTGTGTGTGTGAGTGTGTGGTGTGTGTGTGTGTGTGTGTGTGTGTGTGTGTGTGTGTGTGTGTGTGTGTGTGTGTGTGTGTGTGTGTGTGTGTGTGTGTGTGTGTGTGTGTGTGTGTGTGTGTGTGTGTGTGTGTGTGTGTGTGTGGACCTGTGGATTGATGTCTGGTCAAATGAAAGAGGAAGGCTGGTGGATCGCGCTTGGATGGAGCTTAATTTACATGCTAATGTGTGTGTGTGTGTGTGTGTGTTTGTGTGTGTGTGTGTGTGTGTTGAGCTGCAGACAATTATTTAAAACTTGATCAATGGTGAGATGACATTGCCTCAAAGATGTTGATCACATACACACAATTGACAGGATTAGAAAAAGCATGGTTATTTGTATACAACATTGAGGGTGAAGTTGACCAGTCGTTCAACCACAGTGTCCAAGCTTGGGTTTCAAACCTATAACCTTTGTTATAGAGTGGTGCAGTGTTGACTTTTTTTGTAGCCCGACCCGGACAAAAAGCAAAGGTTTTTTTTCATTGGATTTCAGTACGTTTAGGAAAATAAAGTCTGTGGCAAACACACGTTTATGACACTTATACGGTTTGTTCAGCAGGATGATCTCCACATATGAACACAGCCTTTATGATTTTTAAGCATAAATGCTATCGCCAGAGGCAAAAAGCCAACATTAAGTTATAAATAAACCACATCACAGTCGCATTGCTGCGCATCACCACTGCTAAGCTAATGATGGCAAATGTTCGGTATCATGAAGTTTAGCAGTTTATATAGTAACTTGATAGCAACCGCAGTTTTTATCACACAAAGAGGCTTAGGAAAATCTCCAGTGGGGTATTTACTGATGTATTTTATGGCGTAGAATTGCATGAACATCTTGAAATCGTAACAGGCATCTGACTTCCCACATGTTCAAAAATAAGTTGAATTCGAGACAGGTTGGTGAAATGCAAAATCATTTCCGGGTTTTAGGACTCATTCCTGCGCCACTCTATCACAACAGCAGCAAACAGCATATATCCATATTCTCCCATGCGATGCCCAAAGGAAAAATGTGAGCTTTTTATAATAAAAAGAAAATAGTTATAGTAATAATTGCTGATGGCAAACTGCCTGGAGAGTTCAAGGAAAGAAAGATAAGGAATCTTTGAAAAAAAAAGTAAAAATGACCTTTCACACTTGTGAAGTTTCCTGGTAATTTAGTTTGGAAGAGAGGTGGTAATGCCAAAACAAATGCGACAACATTAGCGCGCTTCAACATAATACACAGCAAAAACCACAGTGTACATTGTACTCTATAAGAGTATATTTAACACCAGTTTCGGGGTGTATAGCTCCAAGAGTTTGGTGTTCTCTGAACACTGTCAAAAGAGTAAAATATAAACTCCAAATAAAGAGTTAGATTTGAACATTTTGGCAGTCAAAATATACAACTAATAACTGGTACTTTTTTGACACTGTTTGAGTGCTTTCCATCACGTGCAGTGTATACCTAGAACCCTCAGAGAGTTAAAAATGTACTCTTAGTCAGTCTTTTAGTGTCACCGTGCAGAGCTGATTATTCAACACTTTGAGAGAGAAAATGTACTCCATGGTCATTTTTCACACTGTTTCAGTGCTGTTTAGCTGATGTACACCAAACAAACAATTTTGGGGTGAATCATTAACACTTCAGGAAATAAAGTACACATCAGATTCTTGAAAACATGCGTTTATTTTCAAAAATGTGATTTCGATGTGTTTTAAATAAAACATCTAATCAGTAGCAACATCAAACAACCCACAAAATACATTGGTCATAGGCAGTGGCGGCGCCAGAGCATTTTTGTTGGGTAATCTATGGTAGGGCTAACCCATACAGTGGTGGTGCTCAAATCAGTATTTGCAATGTAATTACATACACGCTATATCGCCCCCCTTGACAGTGAAACGCCACGCGTGAGGTTTAGATTATTTCCCTGTCTCAATCAAAATGGAACTGTATGAAATAAAACGGCACATTTGTCTTGTAGTAAATAAAAAGGGATCACTGTGAACGTGACGTATGATAGTACACGTTGAAGATCCAATGGGGATACTGAATGGCGGTTTCGATTGATCTCAATCAATAAGGCATGACGCAGATCCAACGTTGCGTTGCTCTGATTGGCTGTAGGTCTATTCAAATTGCATTCGGAGGCATTTTGATCTGACCGCGGCCGCGCTGATATTATAACGCCAGAGAATTTCCACACCTTTAGTGTATAAAACTCCCCCACTACTTAGACTATTCCTTGCACCCCTCTTATAGCATAAGCCCGAATGGTCTCAACCATATTGCATCAGTAACGTGCACTTGTTGTTACAGCAGGATCAGTTTGTGTGCTGTGGACACGACCCGTATATTTTCGCAATCCGTGTTCTCAACATTTAGCATTTCGCTTATTATTTAATTGAATTTGCATCACTTTTCATGGTGGGGCTAAGGTGGGGCTAAGCCATTTCTTGGTATGGCTGTAGCCTACCCCAGCCATACCCTGGCGCCGCCACTGGTCATAGGTGGAGATGTGTGTACATGTGCTCATTAGGCCTCTTTAGCCTGGGGAATAAACTGTACCAGGTGTGTCGTATGCACACTAAATAGGCTCAGCAGTTAACACACCTTTATTATATATCCTCCTGAGAGCAACTGCATCCGTCTGCCATGAACCCTACAGAAACCTACATGTTAGTTGTGGCCCATAGTGGCCTCCATTTGTGTCGTGTAAAATGGGGGAAATCACAAGTTAGCAAATCCCCATGTCATGTTCATAAAAACATTTAGTTTTAGGTCAAATAATTATTACACTGCTCTGAAACTCACTACACTAACTCCTAAGATGTTCCCTTACTATAATTAATTAAAAATAGTGAACTCACAACACTGGTAATAACAAACTTAACCATTTCTCTTTCTATAAATAAATAGTGCTTGTGGACGCCATTTTGAAATACAATGAAATTATCTTTTTCAAAGCCACATATTTGGGGTGGGCCACAATAAATAAAGCTTCACCAGTTTATAACTGATGAAACATGATGGTATCAGAATAATCACTTACATGTGATGTATAGGATGCTACACAGGTCACTGTAAAGATAAAGTGTCAGAGGAGAAATAAGCAAGCTTAGTTACATGAAATGTAATGAAAAATGTAAGATATAGGCTCTGTTTAATAGCCATGTAGGTTCTCTTTTATTGCACACTCAAGACAATATCAATAACAGCATCACGCTGTCCCAGGTGTGTCGTATGCATGTAAATAGAAGTTAACATTTTCAATATAAAATAAAGTGTCAGTAGTATCAAAACATATATATATATATATATATATATATATATCAACCTGGTCTCACCAGAATGCGTGACTCCACCACGACTCCTTAACACTGCAGTGCGTGGTGGAGTCACGAACTTTGTTACATTTGCTACAACCCCAATGTAAAGTGAATGAGGCTCCTTTGTCGTGGTGCACACACGCATTTCTACAACGTCCAGTCGTGAGCTTTTATTCTATAAAAAGTTTTTAAAATCTACTTTATAGCTTGTAGTAACTCACTCACGTAAATGTAGCAGAGTGCGTGACTCCACCATGCACTGCGGTGTTAAGGAGTCGTGGTGGAGTCACGCATTCTGGTGAGACCAGGTTGATATATATATATATATAATAATAATCTCAGCAGCAGACACACCTTAGTGCAAAGTGAAGTGTCAGTATTAATAACAGTGGCATATATATATAATCACAATAATACAAAATTAACTGTCCCAGGTGTAGGCAATTTGGGGTGAAGTGTCTTGCCCAGGGACACAACGACATGCTGACTGCAGTGGGGTTTGAACCTGTGCTCCCCTGATCCGAACACCAACGCACTAATCCACTGCACCACACGCCTCCCAACAAGTCATTGTACAGTTTATCAACGACGACAAGTTTTTCTTAATTTTTTTATTGAAGGCCTGTTGGATTTAAATCAGCTCGCTTAGCACTGCCAGAAGCCCAGCCTGAAAGGTATTTTGTTGCTCCACCTGGCCCGCAGCCGAGTCAGCATGGCGCAGAATCACCATGAGCAGCTGGTCGTCCGATTCCTGGGCCTTGTGTGAATGCAGCAGCCGTTCGTCGTGCATCTCCTTGGCACGCAGGTCCTCATTCTCCTTGCTGACCATGGCACGGCAGTCCATCGCCATGATGGTGTCAAGGAAGCTGTCATCCCGTGCCCGCTTTCCTAAGGAGGAGAAATAAGCAAGATGCAAGATCAGTTTAATCGCCTAGTAGGTTGTCAATAGAGACAACATTGGACATGGTGCAGGCAGGGACAGTGTACAAAATGCAGGTGTAAAGTAGAAGATAAGATAGGATCAAATAATATCATATATAAAATAAATATCAAAGTGCCCTTATTTATGGTTTTGTGCTTAATGTATGCTTGAACTTTGTTTTATAGGGATTAGTGGACATCAGTTTGATGCGTAACCTTCTTTCAAGGCCAGAGTAGTTACAGTGTAAGTGGATTGACATCTAACATAACATGGCTGAGTAAAATTATAACAATCAATAAAAAAAAAGGAAAGAAATTGAATTTCAATTACATTTTTACTTAAATGTGCAAAATATTAGAACATCAGTCTTTGTGGCATGCAGGTAATCAACTGTTTAAGCTTTTACCATTAACATGTAGAATGAATGTTGCAAATGACACATGAAATTATAGCAACTACCATAATTTGTTTACCTCCCTATTCATTCCAGTACAGCTAGCATGCTAATTGCTAACGTTATATTAACGTTTTATCCCGGAGGAGAAAGCTCACTAGTTTCCAATCCAGAGAGAAACACCTCGCCTGAAACACACGATTAGTGCCATGAGTTAGTGAAGCAAATTACAGAACATTGCACACTTATTCACAAGTCAAAACGTTTTTATAGCGGCCGAGAATAGCTAGCGAGCTAGCTAGATGTTATTAGCTAGCTCGGTTCCGGCCTGCTAACAGTGTTACCCAATTCAACCTAGCATTGCTAACTCGATCTACCGAGCAAATAAAAGTACATCTGAGACCAGTATTGTGCAGATTAAAACAATGCATTGCATGTAGTTTATTTTACCTTCCAGGCATGACTGCGCTGTGGACGGTGTTACGAACTCAGACACTTAGGATGTAGGACCCAATTGCACGACCCGGGAGACAGAGGTAAAGTATTAGTAAGATACTTTATTTTCCAAAATACAGCAATGAACAACAAAAAAGGTAACTATCAAATCTCTAACCGAGATGACAAAAATAGAGGAACAAAATGAAAGCGCTCACGTAGTGAGGAATCAAACTTTACAAGAGTACAAAGAGCATAGACCTGACCATAGCAAGAGACAATACGAACTGACAAAGAACACTTGGGAGACAGGGGAATATAAGCACAGGGTAACTAGACACAGGTGGGACCAATCAGGGGCGGGGCTGACATTGATGAGCACAGGAGACACAGGTGAAAATAATCAGGAAGCCTGGAATGAGAGAAAGCAAACGTAAATAACATGCATCTCTCTAGCATTTCTGTCGGTGCACAACAGTACCCCCCCCCTCTAGGGCCAACTCCTGATGGCCCAGGCTGATTGTAAAAATCGTGGATAAGCGTCTTGTCTACGATAAATGACGCAGCTACCCAGCTTCTAGCCTCAGGACCGTAACCCTTCCAGTCTACCAGGAATTGCTTCCCCCTCCCCCTATTACGGACCTCCAGTAGCTTACGGACCTTGTAAACCTCACCCCCTTCAAAGAACTCGGGCGGTGGAGGGGGCTTGGAGGCGGGAACAAGTGTGCTCTCGTACACCGGCTTGATTTTACTGACGTGAAACGTCGGATGTACTCTCATAGTTCTGGGGAGTTGCAAGCGTACAGACACCGGGTTGATGACTCTGGACACCGGGAAAGGACCCACAAATCTCGGAGCCAGTTTCTTTGAGGCGACATGGAGTGGTAAGTCCTTAGTGGAAAGCCAAACATTTTGGCCTGGTCTGTAGGAGGGAGCGACCCTGCGATGGACGTCTGCAACAGCCTTCATCCGAGCTGAACTTCGGAGAAGAGCCTGGCGAGCACCAGCCCAAACTCGTCGACAACGGCTGATCATGGCATGAGCCGATGGAACCCTCACCTCTTCCTCGTTGTTAGGAAAAAATGGAGGCTGGAAACTATTGACACAATGGAATGGAGAGAGACCTGTGGCTGCCGTAGGAAGAGTATTGTGGGCAAACTCGACCCATGTGAGGTGGTCACTCCAGGTAGTCTGGTTCCGGGAGACGAGACAACGTAGCGTAGTCTCTAGTTCCTGGTTCAGACGCTCCGACTGTCCATTTGACTGAGGATGATATCCTGATGACAAGCTGACGGTGGCACCTATGAGTCGACAAAACTCCTTCCAGAAAACGGAAATGAATTGTGGACCCCTGTCGGAAACAATGTCATCAGGGAATCCATGGATCCTGAATATGTGATTCATCATGACCTCTGCGGTGACTTTGGCAGAGGGAAGCTTGGTCAATGGGATGAAGTGAGCCATCTTTGAAAATCGATCCACCACTGTTAGGACCATAGTCTTGCCTCTGGATGAAGGAAATCCTGTCACAAAATCCATTGAAATGTGTGACCAAGGACGTTGGGGAATCGGCAGGGGCTGGAGCAAGCCCATCTTGACTTGTGATGAGGTCTTATTACACGCACACACCGGACAAGCCGCTACGTACTCTGCCACATCTTTCTTCATGGCTGGCCACCAGAAACGTTGTTGTATCCTGAACATTGTCCTTGTTACCCCCGGATGGCACGAAAGCACAGATGAGTGAGCCCAGTGGATGACCTTGGAGTGAAGAGCCTCAGGAACAAACAGCAGATTGTTGGGACACTCGCTAGGTGCTGGATTCTTGACATTCGCCTTTTTTACGTCCGACTCCACTTGCCAGGAAAAGGCTCCGATCACACGGTTAAGTGGAAGGATGGTCTTGGGCTCTACCGCAAGTGGTTCCGGATCATAAAGACGAGACAAAGCATCGGGTTTTTGATTCTGAGACCCGGGACGAAAAGAGAGGGTGAAATTGAACCTACTAAAGAATAGTGTCCACCTGGCCTGACGGGAGTTGAGACGCTTAGCCTTTCTTATATATTCCAGATTCTTGTGATCTGTCCAGACTAAAAACGGCTGCTCTGCACCCTCTAACCAGTGTCTCCATTCCTCGAGGGCAGCTTTTACAGCTAACAGTTCCTTGTTCCCCACGTCGTAATTCCGCTCTGCCGTTGTCAGTTTCCGCGACAGGTAAGCACATGGATGCATCTTGTTGTCTTCTGCAGAACGTTGAGACAGTACTCCTCCAATTCCCTCATTGGAAGCATCAACCTCGACCATAAACTGGCGCTGGGGATCTGGAATGGTGAGTATGGGGGCTGATGTGAATCTCTCTCTGAGACGTTGGAAAGCGAAGTCCGCCTGGGGAGTCCACTTGAAAGGAACCTTAGGAGAAGTCAGAACATGTAGAGGGGCAGCAACAGAACTGAAATTCCTAATAAACTTCCTATAGAAGTTAGCAAACCCTAGAAACTGTTGGACCTTCTTCCTGGAGTCTGGTGTAGGCCACTGGGATACTGCACTGATTTTAGCCGGATCCATTTGCATATGATTAGGTGAGATTATGTATCCTAAGAAGGATACCTCTTTTGTGTGGAACTCACACTTCTCTGCCTTGACATATAACTGATTCTCTAGCAGTTTCTGCAAAACCTGACGGACATGGTTAACATGAGACTTAGTGTCTGGGGAGAAAATCAGAATATCATCCAGATACACAAACACTGAAATATTCAAAAATTCCCGTAAAACCTCATTCACAAGAGCTTGAAACACAGCCGGTGCATTGCATAGTCCAAAGGGCATTACTAGATACTCAGTGACCACTCTGAGTGTTGAATCCTGTCTTCCACTCATCCCCTTTTCTTATTCTAACCAAGTGATATGCATTTCTTAAATCTAACTTGGTGAATATTTTGGCAGTTTGAAGTAGTTCAAAGGCAGATGTCATGAGTGGCAGAGGATAGCGGTTCTTCACCGTAATGTCATTTAGTGGACTGTAGTCTATGCAAGGTCTCAGAGACCCGTCTTTCTTTCCCACAAAGAAAAATCCCGCTCCGGCTGGAGAAGATGAAGGACGGATAATTCCTGATTTGAGTGAAGAGGAAATGTATTCGTCCATTGCTGCTCTCTCAGGTCTCGAAATCGAATAAAGTTTCCCCTTGGGAATGGGGGCTCCCGGTAAGAGATCAATGGGACAGTCAAAATCTCGGTGAGGAGGTAGCGACATGGCTTTGGATTTGTTAAAGGCTTCCTTTAAATCATGGTAACAGGAAGGTACCTTCTGTAGATCAGGATAGTCGGGGTGATCTATAATGATTTTACGAGAGTCTGTTGGTGCATTAACAGGTTGTGAAAGTTTACACCTGCCCATACAATCCTCTCCCCATTCCTTAATTTTCCCTGAACGCCAGTCAATTTGAGGATTGTGGATCTTTAGCCATGGAAACCCCAAAATAATCGGGTGCTGAGCCGACTCAAAAATATGGAATTGCATGCTCTCGGTATGGTCCTTATTCACAGTAATCTGAATGGGCTCAGTGCAATGGGTGACTGTGAACAACAAGCGGCCGTCTAAGGCACTGGCATTAATAGGATGAGATAGCGGAACAGTCTTTATTTCTAGCTGATTTACTACGCCCCAGTCCATAAGACTTTCGTCAGCCCCTGAGTCTATTAACACACCCTGGTCAATGGTTTGATTGTTAATACAAATGTTTACCTGCGTAACAGGTCGAGGAGGAAAGTCTGCGGGAAACTTGCTCACCAGCGCCCTCCTTTTGACTGGTGAGCACGATCTTTTCCCGGGCATGAAGCGAGTTGATGATCCGACTGGCCGCAGTAGAAACAACAACCCTCCCGTAGACGGCGCTGCCTCTCCTCCAGAGAAAGCCTGGTTCTTCCCAGCTGCATGGATTCCCCGGAGTCATTCGGAAGTGTAATCCTCTGACGGTGTGGTAACATGGGCTGGACATCCTCGGCTGGCGGCGCGACCCACCAAGATGCATTCTGGGAGCTGGGAATAACGTCTCGGTTGCGTCGACGCTCCCTCTCTCTTTCCCGAAGACGGTTATCGATCCGGATGGCCACGGCGATGAGAGATTCCAGATCCCGGGGTGTCTCCAGTGGAGCCAGCTGGTCTTTTATCGGTTCCGAAAGTCCCGTCATGAAGGCGTCACGAAGAGCCGGAACATTCCATCCGCTGTCCGCTGCTGCTGTGCGAAACTCGATGGCGTAATCAACCACCTGGCGGTTGAGCTGGCGTATATGAAAAAGTTTTCTGCTGGCCTCTGTAGCAGGCGATGAGTGGTCAAAAATACGACTCATAGTCTCTATGAAATCGGTCAATGAGTAACATAGTTCAGTTTCTCTTGACCATTCTGCAGTAGCCCAGGCTGCAGCTCTTCCCGTTAAATGAGACACAATAAACGCCACTTTACCATGGTCCGATGAAAAGGCTCCTGGGTTGTGTTGAAAATGCAGATCGCACTGTACCAAAAAGGCTCTGCAATTAGAAGAATCTCCGGAAAATCTCTCCGGAAGAGCCAGCCGTAAAGGGGAAGAAACAGCCTGACTTGGGAAATCAGCTGGAGCATTGACAGGCAACCTCTCAGTTGTGGATGACGTCACCGGAGGAGCAGTCTGTTGGTGAGTGAAAAAATGATTCATTTGGACAGCCAGTTGTTGCATCTGTGTGGATAATGCTTCCTGAATCCCGGCCTGGCGTCCTCTTAGTTCTTGCATTTCCTGGTTGACTAGGCCCAGCTGTTCCTCGTGATGAAAGATCTTCACGCCCTGTGCTGACAGCGCTGCGTGAAGCGTTCTTGGGTCGGCTGGGTCCATAATGGTCAGTTCGTTCTGTTACGAACTCAGACACTTAGGATGTAGGACCCAATTGCACGACCCGGGAGACAGAGGTAAAGTATTAGTAAGATACTTTATTTTCCAAAATACAGCAATGAACAACAAAAAAGGTAACTATCAAATCTCTAACCGAGATGACAAAAATAGAGGAACAAAATGAAAGCGCTCACGTAGTGAGGAATCAAACTTTACAAGAGTACAAAGAGCATAGACCTGACCATAGCAAGAGACAATACGAACTGACAAAGAACACTTGGGAGACAGGGGAATATAAGCACAGGGTAACTAGACACAGGTGGGACCAATCAGGGGCGGGGCTGACATTGATGAGCACAGGAGACACAGGTGAAAATAATCAGGAAGCCTGGAATGAGAGAAAGC
Source organism: Trematomus bernacchii (assembly GCF_902827165.1). NCBI lineage: Eukaryota > Metazoa > Chordata > Actinopteri > Perciformes > Nototheniidae > Trematomus > Trematomus bernacchii. Next base: position 4,610,062 of record NW_022987869.1, read on the forward strand.
AAACGTAAATAACATGCATCTCTCTAGCATTTCTGTCGGTGCACAACAGACGGTTTTCCAGGTCTGCTAACTTTACTGAACTACGGACATTGCCTTCAGTAGAAGCTTCTGGATTGCGTCCTCCGAGTAAATCGCCAGAAGCGCCGACACATCCTCATCACTCCACCGCTCCGATGATTTATTTAGTGTTGCTATAATAACTGCGTTCACAAAAGTAATCTCTTCGGGTGCGCTGCCCGAAGCGAGCAAATACAATGGCTGCTTAAAAAAAAAAAATCAGAGTCAAACGGGCGTGGTTTGCATTCCGCACAGCCAATCAGAAGTATGAACTTTTTTCTCCCACGTAAAACAGCGTAAAAATGGTTCTGATGAACTCATTTAGTTCTTGGGGCTTTTTGGTGTGAACGCAAATATATCGTAGTTCTGATGAACTATTGTGGGAAAAGTACTCAGGTGTGAACGCGCTAAATGTGTTCAATTTGATGGGCTGTCTTCTGAGTGGTTAAACATTACAAATGGTGTTCCCCAAGGTTCTGTTTTAGGTCCACTTTTATTCTCCATATATATCAACAGTTTAGGTGAAAATGTGGATGAAGCAACTTTACATTTTTATGCGGATGATACCGTGATGTATTGTGCAGGTCCCTCCATTAAGGAGGCTGTTGTTAAATTACAGGCTGTTTTTAATATTATCCAGACGCAGCTCTCTGAGTTTAAGCTTCTTTTAAATGTTGATAAAACCAAGGTAATGCTCTTTTCAAAAGCTAAAAAGACTCCAGAGACTGCTTTTGATATTGTTACTATATGCAAGGAAAAGTACTCGAAGTGGTTGCATGTTATAAATACCTAGGTATCTGGCTTGATGATTGTCTCTCTTTTAAACCTCAGGTCAATAACCTGCTTAGAAAGCTGAGAGTGAAGCTAGGTTTCTTTTACAGAAACAAGTCCTGTTTCTCGCTTGAGGCCAGGAAAAGGCTAGTCTCTGTGACCTTTTTACCTGTGCTGGACTATGGTGATTTGATCTATATGAATGCACCTGCCCATTGACCTGATCAAGTTAGATGCCGCCTATCACAGTGCGCTGAGATGTGTTACAAACTGTAAAGCACTTACACATCACTGTACCCTGTATGCCAAGGCAGGTCTGCCTTCACTAACTGTTCGGAGGCTCAGTCATTGGTACATGTTCATAGCCATGTTGGGTAAACTACCACCTTACATCTGCTCTCTGATCTCACAGAGAGTCGCAAGTAGCTATTGCCTAAGATCCCAGGATGTGTTTTTATTACATGTGCCAAGTGCTAGGACTGTTTTAGGCACTAAAGCTTTTATGTGCGCAGCTCCTCTAGCTTGGAACACTCTGCAAAACATTTCGAAAATGAGCATTTTGGTTCCCCTGCATCATTTTAAAGCACAGCTGGATGAAATTATATGTGATACTCCTGGTACCTGTCATTGTGAATAGGTTTGTAAATTGTACCCCTGTCATTATGTTATGTGTCCTTTTGTTTTCTGTTGTATTTCTGTTACATGTGTAACCAATGTGTGGCAGGTCTCCCTTGTAAAAGAGATCGTTGATCTCAATGGGATTTTTACCTGGATGAATAAAGGCTACAAAACAAACAAAACAAAACAAGAACAAAAACAGAGATTAAGATTTCAATGAAGACAGGGAGAGACACTGAATCCAGTGTTTCCATAGCAACTGGAAACCCCTCACCCTTCCCCATCAAACCCCACCCACCCCCCATCCCTCATCCCTCATTTACAGTCGGGATAGATAGATAGATAGATAGATAGATAGATAGATAGATAGACTGCAATCATTCTAGCGGTAGCCTATTATTACTATTAGTATATTTTAACTGAACACTTCCTGTTTCAAATTAAAAGGCCATTAACACATTTTCAGAACCACCTAAAATCACCTTAATAATAAAATACCAATAACATTTACAAATAAATTAAAGAAACATTTTAAAATTGATTTTCATTATAAAGGGCAAACTCAATTTTGAAAGATGAAGCTGGCAGGTGAGGATTGAAATGGTTTGTCATTAATGCTACCTGCTACCTATTACTTTATCACTTAACAATGTGCGTTTTCTTGTTACCTTAAAGGTCCAAACAAACACAACAGACTTCAGATAACTAGTAGCAACAGAGCAGTCTGTTGCTCTGCATAAAGTTCTGATATTCAACATGATGAATAGGACACACCTGGTGACAGAAGCTCACCAACAGTGTGTCGGGGACCTCAAAAACAGTTCTTGTAACATCTGTGAGCCTGATGGGACTACACATGAAATGAATGCACATTGACTCACCTGACAATGCATTTATCTAATAAATTAAGTTTCACATGTATCTTGTTGTTCAATTTATCAGCTTAAACCTTGTGGAAAGGTTTAGGTTAGTTAGACAAAAAAGGGTCAGAGATTAGAATTACTGAACACTGTGTTGCAGGAATGAGTCCTGAATTTGGGAATAAGTCATAATTTTAGCACTTCTGGGTTCTCTTGTCTCAAATTCAATAGTTTGGTCTGTACTACATGCAACAATGTTGTTTGTCCTGTTTGCCTGAAGTAAATGTTGCCTCTTTGCTTTATTTTCTTGTCAGAGAGTACCAGAATGCGTAGTTTACATGTTAAAAGAGGATCCCCCCGAGACCCCCCTGCAGGGGTTCGGTAAGCAAACATCGTTTTCACAACATATATAATTGTTCCTACATGGACAGTCTGTAGCCTGACTCTGTGAACCCTGGGTCGCGCGCAATAGAATGTTATTTTGATCTGAAAAAGTGTCACCAGTCATTCACTCTGTGACGCTGTTCTTCCATATCTCAGGGATCTTTGAGGACAGCCTCAGTGGTTTTGGCTCCATTTCTTCTCACATTTCCCCAAAAGATGTCCATGAAACCTCCACAAACTTCCCCTTATAAGCGAACTAACCCTTTAAAACCTTTAATGTACTGAGGGTTTTCCATCTGGAGAATTCTCCACATTTCAGATTCCTCATTTCATCAACTTTGTGGACGTTACTTTTGAATATAAATGTATAATAATAATAATTATAATCACAATCAAAACAGCAAGAACAGGCTTCCACGTTTTATTGGTTATTTGTAAGCTTTATTATTCAGACAATTGATTACTGGTAGATATATATATACCAAGGTATAAAAACACATAGATGCGAGATACAGTCATTATAAAATGCATGAAAGATACATCAAAATGTTCACATCTAATTAAAAGAAAATCACAATTATTTAATTTGAAATAAAACATCAGTATAAAAACACACGATTAAAAATAAGTGAATTTAAATAATTTAATGTTAAAGCGATGTTAAATGGTTGATAAGTGAACATTTAACAATATATATTCAAAACAAGCGAAGCAGGGATCCTATCATCACACGTATTTACAAGAATAGCAAGACATATACAAATATATTTACAATATAAAATAATATATTCATACAAAACAAAATACATGTTTATAATAATTTTCTATTTACTAAAGTGTCACCTTTTATACTTTTAAATAGTTAACCTGTTAAGCCCGAGAGACCCCGGTACCGGGGCCCTCCCGCAACATCTTGCAGGAAACAGTGTCTGAGGGCATCTTAATATTTAATAAACTATGAATGTTTTATATCCCTGTAACGGGAAGAAACTCTGATCATTTTTTTTTTTTTTTTTTTAAAAAACCCACAATGCTAATGCTGAGCCTCTGAATTAGCAACGAGCGAAAAATGCTAACAGATTACTGCACCGAAAACTCACTCATAAAACCTTATTATTTATCCTTTCTGCACATCCAACCCATCGATCTGATCGTGAGATGACACAGAATCGATGGGTACATACATTATCATTTTATGATAAGAACTCGCGACTTTATAAACAAAAACAGACATCAAAACATGTGGCGCTAGGTAGCTAAAAACGCTAACATGGCTTACCTGTGTCGTTGTCTGGTCAAAAGTGGTCTTCAATGGCATTAAAACGATAAAAACGCTACTGAAGTTAACCCTTTGGAGTCGACCGTCACGCCGGCGTGATCAGATCACATGACCTGTTCAAGTCGGTGCCGCATAAAAACAACAGTCCGGACAACATTGCTGTGTGTTTCCGTCAAAAGTACTGGCTTGAAACTATATGCCAGTCTTTGTTTCATGCAAAAAGACCCAGTAAACACGGAGATACGATGATATAAAGTTAATACATTTCAAAAGTATGAAAAATGGAAGCACATATTTTAATATCTTCGCCGTATTTGATCATTTTACGAAATGGAAAATACTGGAAACTGTAAATCCTGCTCAACAGGATGTGTGTGTGTGTTTCCGTCGAAAGTACTGGCTTGAAACTATATGCCAGTCTTTGTTTCATGCAAAAAGACCCAGTAAACACGGAGATACGATGATATAAAGTTAAAGGGCCCATGTCATGCTTTTCCGGTTATTACCCGTCCCCTTGTGTGTTATGAAGGTTTTTATGCATGTAAACGGTGTGCAGAGTCAAAACCCTCAAAGTACACCCTGTAGCGAGTAAAACTCTAACACAGAAAATACCTCCCCAAAACGCCTCGTTGGAGATACGTCATTGTCCATTTGATTCTTCCATTTCGTTCCGGGTACGGCATGATGTCATGCCGTACCCGGAACGAAATGGACAAATCCGTGGAGCCGTTACGTTACGTCCGCGGAGCCGTTACGTTAAGCCCCCGCTGATTGGTTCAAATTGACCAATCCACGGACTTCCTCACACACACAGACACTCCCTGCACTATGTGCAGGGAGCAGGCAGCTCAGCTGATTTCTCCTCCCTGGCTGCAGGCTGATAACAGACAGTTGGGATCGCGGCGAAATTCTCTCTGCAGACCCATTCTCACAGCGTTTATCAACCTTTTTCTTACTCAATATCAAGCCACACTTATTGTTTTTAATCCGGCTGTGAGTTTGTGTGTGCTCAGGATGAGTTTGGCTGTGTTTCGCTGTAGTAGTGTTACCAATCCCGCTTCAATCACATTAGTATGCATAAAAAAGTGACAGGTCACACCTTCTAAGTCCCGCCCCCTAATTATGCTAATGAGCCCCTTTGATATGCTAATGAGCCCCTTTGTTCGAGGTGTTATCGCGTATAGGTGTTACATCCTCCCGGTAGCCCCCACCCCTCTCAGCCCCCACCCCTCTTAGCCCCCACCCCTTCTCAGCCCACCCCCCTCCCCCTCACATACAGGTGTTACATCCGCCCTGTAGCCCCCACCCCTCTCAGCCCCCACCCCTCTTAACCCACCCCCTCCTCTCCCCTTACAGTAGGCGTCACATCCTCCCTGTCGCCCCCCACCCTTGAAGATAGTGAGGGGGTGGAGTCAGTCATAAAAAAGAAATCTATGCAAAACTAGATAAAAGCCAGTCATTTGAGCTTTGAAACAAATTGATATGATTCGATATTAAACCAACTAATTATAGTAGATTAATTAACTATTCAAACGTGTACAGTAATTTACAATAACACGGGAATAATAAACGGGTCAGCAACAGCGGGTGTCTCCCGTCAGATTAGACTTTACTAGATTAGACTTTACTAGCGTTTATACCCATATTGATCAGATCTAGCTAGTTCTAGCTAATGATATGACTACCTGATTATTAAAAGACACCTAAACAATAAGCGTCACTATGCAACGGGGTGAGGCCACAAAGTATAGTACAGCATTATGCATTTTGTTTACATGCCCACCGGAACCCCGAGGCATTACCAACAGATCAACGCGCAATCAACCCATCAGGACATCTCTTGCTACACATTATGTGTAGACATTATAATTGACTATTCTTGTCTGTCACATACTCTTTTGTCTGTCACACACTATTCTTGTATGTCACATAAGTGGCGCAACTGATGCGGTATTGCGTTAAAGGGGGCCAGTCAAGAAACGGGTGCAGTATCTGTGCCGGGTTCAGACCCTCCGTCTGAGGCTCTTCATGAAAAATGGAGTCTGGGTGTGTGTGAATTGAGTTTTCTTCAAGAATCAAACTCTAAATGGAGAGTTTGTGATTTTAACACTGTTTCGATGAAACAATGCAGTTTTGATAACTTGACTTGACTAACATTACTTTTTTTTTAAATATATGTTTTTTAGATGCTTTACTTTTGATTTCTTTCATATTATTTTAACACAACATTACTTTTTTCATATTTTTCAACATACTGTGATATATATATATATTTTTTTTCTCTCCATTATATTTTTGAATATACAGTGATTTTTATCAAAATACAACATGCAACTATTACATTATACAATATTACGACTTTTTGCGATATTTTCAACACAATATACTTTTTTTTTTGTAGGGCTTCAGGATATTTGGCATGTCATGCCTAAAACCGGTGTCATCTTTCCTGAAACTGACGTGCTGTCCGTTTTACAAACAAGTTATCTTTCTGCTTCTTCCCCCTCTGAATTTTCCTCCCCCGTCCCTCTACCTTCAGCCATCACAACAACAATCAAGTCAGATCTGTGAAATTAAACACCTCTTCCCAAAGCGTGACTTCCCTATTGAGGGAGGGGGACAGTAGGGCCCTAACCCGATTTGGCCAAATATACTAACATGCAGAACATATGGTATGTTTGAAAAAAGACTAACCATCTATCCAGTTCAAGCTGTCTTTAAGATGTGACATTGCGCTCTGACTTTTTCCCCGTAAAATCGTGACAAAACTATTACTTATTAAATTTGACCTCATGCTGCTTGGTTGAAAATGATAGATGAGCATTTACCAACAGATCAACGCGCAATCAACCCATACAGGACATCTCTTTCTACACATTATGTGTTATCACTATAATATCATGTCATTATTTAATGTTGTTTTGTTTGTGTGTGTGTGTACAACGAAGTCTCTTTGAGAGGAAAATTATAATTTAAAGATCTTAATACCCCCTTATTGTTTAATTACTTCACACAACTATTAAAGAATCCCTATATGAAGTTACATGAGGCTACATTTACTGGTGTGCTTCCCTAGATGATGTAAATAGTCTAAGTGTCATGTTAGGGGGACATTACGGACCTCAGGAGTCCGCCCTTTGAGGCGTTGTTAACATTAATGCTTTTTGCTTTTGTTTTTGTTACTAAGATACTTTTTAGCCTTATGATAGGATGAACTTAAGCTGTAGTCAATAAAGACATGTTTAATAGAGTGTTGCTGTTAGAGAACATACCTGCGCAGCACTCCACCACGTCTTGGCTTTGGCTTCATGGCCTTCACTGTCCTCTCCCTTTGAGTTTTTTCAAAGGCCAGGATACATTTTTCCAAATGATCACTTGTTACATGGTGACAAACATATGGTTATATAACCTTAAAGAACTAACAAAAAATAATTAAGTATTTGCAATGCATAAACATAGAAGTTATCACTGTCAATATTATTCACCTGGGCATTAGTGGGCTTGAGGGTCTCAGGGAGCGTGGACAAAGTGACTTGTCTCTGTATTTGAGGATTCTCAGTGCAGGCACTAACAGGAAGCTGCTGTGCATTAGTGGAGAGTCCTCTGAAGGCAGCTGTTATTTCATTCACACACTCATCTGTTACCTGCTGACTCCTCATAGTAAGTCTAGCCAAGTCAGCTGTTAAGTTGTCCATACCATCGCTTGATAACTGGTAACTTTTGATTGACAGTCCAGCCATGGCAGCTGCCAACTCGTCCATATCATTCTTAAGAACGTGGTGACAATACTACAAAAAAAAGTGTATATATTAGGTCAGTTAACCTTGAAGAGCTAAACAGTTCAAGTGGTAAGTAACTAAGTATTTGCAATGAATAAACATAGAAATGATCACTGTCATATTATATAATCACTTAATATGGAGATAAGTAAAACTGACACAGACAGTTTAAACTGCTTGTTAAAACGCTATTGCTTATTGTGTTTTCTCAGCACACTAACATAAATAAGGATGTATAATATAAAAAACTAGAAAACGATATAGTATTTTCAAGTCTTACTTTAGTATGGTAAAATTAAGAATAAGTCACATTAAAGTGTGTCATGATTTTCCGTAAAAAAGTCAAGTATAGTTTGTCAAAAGAATATGAAAAAATCATTTTGTAGAGTAGTATGTTGAAAATCTCAGTGTTTAACTGAACACACCTACATGTGATAACGCCTCGAACAAAGGGGTAATTAGCATACAAAGGGGGGTCACTAGCATCAGTGGGGGAAAGGTGCTACGGGAATGAACTTTGAGGAGGGGGAACTTGTAAGAATTTCCAGCTTTTGAAGATAATTATATGGTACCCGTCCTTACAGCTAAACAAATCCTATGCCAGGTATTCTACAGACCACAAGAAGCACAAGAAGCCCCAGAAAATATTACATTCAGAGCTAATAATGGTGAAACCGAAGAAGAAGCAAAGCAGATTATAATCGTTGCGGGTGAAAGGATAGAGAATTTGCAAGTGATGTTAATGCACTTATCTGATATAAAAAAAAAAATGCATTCATTTACTTCCAAGAGACCCCTAAACATCTACTTGGGCAATGTGAATTGAACGATAAACCGATCACTGTAAATGAAACGCGGAGAGAAGCAGCAGTGCAAATCGTTAAGTCTATTACCTTGAATGCACTACGACATTAACTTGGTCAAATGTAATATGTCTTTCTGAAAATGTGGCGAATGGTGTGTTTTTCAATTAAGCAACCATAACAAATGAAAATGTGTTTTATTTTTGCTTTCATATATAGTAATAGTATTAACTCCTTTGACTAGACTGTACTAAAATAAGACGTTTCACTGTTAAATAAAAAATGGAAGTAGAAAATCGAGATAATGATGAGGTTCGTTATGTATCCAGTAACTATGAACAGCAGTTGAAAATGTTATTTAACCCTTTAACTCTAATAGACAAATCTAAATAGCCTCTAGCTTATCTATAAGTTTGTGATTTTAACACTTATTCACTGACACAAGGCAGATTTTGGCTTTTTTCTCATGCCAAGATACTTTTAGACACACTTTGAGGTATGCAAAACCTTAAAACTAGAAAATGAAGTACATTGTCTGATTAGATTTTTTCTTAAAGACTGTTTTCTCTAAAAGGCAAGTTTTTGTGATTTTTAACACTTATTTACTTTTTTTTCTCTTTTCTTGTGTTACCAAGATACTTTTAGATACACTTTTGATGTATGCAACACTTAACAAAAGGGTATAATATGAAGTACTTTGTAAGGAATGGGGGTTTCTTTAATACCCCGTTTTTTATTTTTAAAAACACTTGTACAGTTAAATAATGTAGGTTTTCTCTGATATTTTAGTTATTTTCAGCTACCAAGATACTTTTTTGATACACTTTAATGTAGGAACATTTGGCAACTGGTAGAATGTCAATTATTTTGTAATAAAATGTATTTTCTTAAAGACTGTGACTCTAAAAGGGGAAGTTTTTTTTTTTTTTTTCTCCCGTTGTCTTTCACTTACTTTTTGGATACAGTTTTATGTATGACAACTTTACAACTGGTAGAAAGTTAAGTACTTTTTCTGAACAGATTTTCTTTAAGACTGTGACTCTTAAAGGTAAGACAATCCAGTTTTATGGAAGTAACTTAAATTATTATTTTCTTTTTGTTTTTTCTCCTACAAAGATACTTATAGTTACACTTTAATGGATGCAAAACTTTATAACTTGGTAAAATATTCATTATTTTGTAATGAATTGAGTTTTCTTTTTTGTTTTTGTTTTTCAACATACTATTGTACACAATGACTTTTCCATATATATATATATATATATATATATATATATATATATTTTTTTTTTTCAGACAAACTATACTTTTGACTTTTTCCGTAAAATCGTGACAAACTATTACTTATTCTTACATTTGACCTCTTGCTGCTTGGTTGGAAATGATAGATGAAAAAGCTACAAAGCTTAAAGAACTTTTCTAAAAACTCTCAATTCTACAGATGACTCCCCCCACTCAACGCAATAAGTCCACCCCCCACTCAGCAAATCATCTAAAACGAAGGACCCCACTAAGACGCCCGTTGAAAACTAGCCAGGGATCTGAGAAAAACCAAGTCTCCCCCCGCGAGATGCAGCCAGGAACAAACTCCTGGACTACTATCGTCCCCAGCATTGTGGACACCCAAATCTTGCAATACTATAGCTGCTGATGTTACTCCTGGGGCCAAGACGTCTCTGTTTTTGAACATAGTGAAATCGGAGTTGGTTGATATTCTGGAGAGGGTGCTGCATCGGTACAGAGAAGAAATCTGCAATGGATCCCGAGTCAGTCACCCCAGCCAGAGGCAACACGATTGTGTGAATGACATTCCAGAATATTTCTTCAGAAACAATTACAACGCGTTAATGAAAAAGACTTTGGCTCGCCGACTTCATTACTGCGATTGACCAGAGTCTTAATGATATAAACATTTACATAGCTGAATGAAGGATCCAAGGCGCTTCGTAGGCTTTTCTGCACAATCTCAAAACTGCAGACGCCTCAAGGAGAGACTTGAAAAGATCCACGCCGAGCTGGATGGAGAGGAAGAAGACTAATAACCAGCGGTTGATTTGAAGCCGGGGATTTTTTCAATACTTTGACTTTTCTTTAAAGTAAAATAAAAATGGGTAACTACTATGGAAAACAATCTGTATTTATCTATCAGAATGCAGTCAATACCTGTTTAATAAGTGTGTTGTTGATGACAATTGAAAACAGAATGAGTAGTGATCCCCGTGTAAACAGAACGGCTGAAGTTTGTAAACTAGAAGACATTTTGGATATCGTTCATTCTGGCAGTACTATTCCGGGTCATTGGGAAACGATTGTAAACGAAACATTTAAAGTGGTACTGGAATCTTCATTTTCCGAAACATTCTGTAACATTACCGAAGAAATGAAACAAACACCAAAAGTGTATCATGTGCTCGCATTGTATGCTCTGTTTGTAGATGTAATGCATCTTTGTGTCAAAAACAGCATACACATGAATACTTTGGCCGAAGTGCAAAAACTCCATTATAATATTTCCCTTCATCTGGGGGATTCTATGCTGGAGAAGATCCTGGGGATGTTGCAATCAGTATAAATGTATTATTGATTCCTATGGGGTGAAAACAATAAATTGTAAATATGAAATTCTGCAAATAAAAAAAGTGTTTTTTACATTTTAAAAAAAAACTGTTGTCTTCAAATCATAGTATAGTATTTCCTACATAGCATTTTAAAAAAAGAGTCACAGTGTAGAATGTCCAAACATTTAATTTAAAAGTACTAGTATAGTATGTTAAAAGTATCTTGAAAAAAGTCCAAGTATAGTATGTAGTTAAGAAATATATTATATAGTTTTGTCTGCAATGTCAATATAGGATCTCTAATAAAAAAAATAAAAAAATGAGAAAAAGTCATAGTATAGTTTGACAAAAAGATCCTGAAAAAGTCATGACACTGTGTGTTGAAATGGTTTTGAATAAACACATCAGTATTTTAAAAAGTAAAATTGTATCAAGTGCATCAGACAACTCAAATTACTCCATTTGAACCATATTATAAATAAGTAAAGAATGGTCATAGTATATAGCAGGGGTGTTTAATAGTTTTCTGTGTGTCGGTGTTTCAGTGTTTCAGTGTTTCAGTGTTTCTGTGTTTCAGTGTTTCAGTGTTTTGTGTTTTTGTGTGTCAGTATTTCAGTGTTTCAGTGTTTTCAGTGTTTTTTGTGTGTCAGTGCTTTCAGTGTTTCAGTATTTCAGTATTTCAGTGTTTTGTGTTTCAGTGTTTCAGTGTTTTGTGTGTCAGTGTTTCAGTGTTTCAGTGTTTCAGTGTTTTCAGTGTTTCAGTGTTTTGTGTGTCAGTGTGTCAGTGTTTACAGCCTTTCTTTGCTCTGATCAATCCCCAGGGATCCTCCCCTGGAAGGAATATAGCAGGATGAGAGAAAAACATTTAAAAAAACGTATCTTAGAAGTGGCTATAGCATTTGATGCAATTCTAAAAGATAGTCAGATTCCTAAAAAGTTACAAACGGATGCTGGAAAATAATTATTTAACAAGATTTTTGAAGCCTTGCTGAAGAAACAAATAATTATTTTAAAATTAAATGACTTTTTCAGGATCTTTTTGTCAAACTATACTATGACTTTTTCTCATTTTTTTATTTTTTTTATTAGAGATCCTATACTGACATTGCAGACAAAACTATATAATATATTTCTTAACTACATACTATACTTGGACTTTTTTCAAGATACTTTTAACATACTATACTAGTACTTTTAAATTAAATGTTTGGACATTCTACACTGTGACTCTTTTTTAAAATGCTATGTAGGAAATACTATACTATGATTTGAAGACAACAGTTTTTTTTTTAAAATGTAAAAAACACTTTTTTTATTTGCAGAATTTCATATTTACAATTTATTGTTTTCACCCCATAGGAATCAATAATACATTTATACTGATTGCAACATCCCCAGGATCTTCTCCAGCATAGAATCCCCCAGATGAAGGGAAATATTATAATGGAGTTTTTGCACTTCGGCCAAAGTATTCATGTGTATGCTGTTTTTGACACAAAGATGCATTACATCTACAAACAGAGCATACAATGCGAGCACATGATACACTTTTGGTGTTTGTTTCATTTCTTCGGTAATGTTACAGAATGTTTCGGAAAATGAAGATTCCAGTACCACTTTAAATGTTTCGTTTACAATCGTTTCCCAATGACCCGGAATAGTACTGCCAGAATGAACGATATCCAAAATGTCTTCTAGTTTACAAACTTCAGCCGTTCTGTTTACACGGGGATCACTACTCATTCTGTTTTCAATTGTCATCAACAACACACTTATTAAACAGGTATTGACTGCATTCTGATAGATAAATACAGATTGTTTTCCATAGTAGTTACCCATTTTTATTTTACTTTAAAGAAAAGTCAAAGTATCGAAAAAATCCCCGGCTTCAAATCAACCGCTGGTTATTAGTCTTCTTCCTCTCCATCCAGCTCGGCGTGGATCTTTTCAAGTCTCTCCTTGAGGCGTCTGCAGTTTTGAGATTGTGCAGAAAAGCCTACGAAGCGCCTTGGATCCTTCATTCAGCTATGTAAATGTTTATATCATTAAGACTCTGGTCAATCGCAGTAATGAATTCGGCGAGCCAAAGTCTTTTTCATTAACGCGTTGTAATTGTTTCTGAAGAAATATTCTGGAATGTCATTCACACAATCGTGTTGCCTCTGGCTGGGGTGACTGACTCGGGATCCATTGCAGATTTCTTCTCTGTACCGATGCAGCACCCTCTCCAGAATATCAACCAACTCCGATTTCACTATGTTCAAAAACAGAGACGTCTTGGCCCCAGGAGTAACATCAGCAGCTATAGTATTGCAAGATTTGGGTGTCCACAATGCTGGGGACGATAGTAGTCCAGGAGTTTGTTCCTGGCTGCATCTCGCGGGGGGAGACTTGGTTTTTCTCAGATCCCTGGCTAGTTTTCAACGGGCGTCTTAGTGGGGTCCTTCGTTTTAGATGATTTGCTGAGTGGGGGGTGGACTTATTGCGTTGAGTGGGGGGGAGTCATCTGTAGAATTGAGAGTTTTTAGAAAAGTTCTTTAAGCTTTGTAGCTTTTTCATCTATCATTTCCAACCTAGCAGCAAGAGGTCAAATGTAAGAATAAGTAATAGTTTGTCACGATTTTACGGAAAAAGTCAAAAGTATAGTTTGTCTGAAAAAAAAATATATATATATATATATATATATATATATATATATATATATATGGAAAAGTCATTGTGTACAATAGTATGTTGAAAAAACAAAAACAAAAAAGAAAACTCAATTCATTACAAAATAATGAATATTTTACCAAGTTATAAAGTTTTGCATCCATTAAAGTGTAACTATAAGTATCTTTGTAGGAGAAAAAACAAAAAGAAAATAATAATTTAAGTTACTTCCATAAAACTGGATTGTCTTACCTTTAAGAGTCACAGTCTTAAAGAAAATCTGTTCAGAAAAAGTACTTAACTTTCTACCAGTTGTAAAGTTGTCATACATAAAACTGTATCCAAAAAGTAAGTGAAAGACAACGGGAGAAAAAAAAAAAAAAAAACTTCCCCTTTTAGAGTCACAGTCTTTAAGAAAATACATTTTATTACAAAATAATTGACATTCTACCAGTTGCCAAATGTTCCTACATTAAAGTGTATCAAAAAAGTATCTTGGTAGCTGAAAATAACTAAAATATCAGAGAAAACCTACATTATTTAACTGTACAAGTGTTTTTAAAAATAAAAAACGGGGTATTAAAGAAACCCCCATTCCTTACAAAGTACTTCATATTATACCCTTTTGTTAAGTGTTGCATACATCAAAAGTGTATCTAAAAGTATCTTGGTAACACAAGAAAAGAGAAAAAAAAGTAAATAAGTGTTAAAAATCACAAAACTTGCCTTTTAGAGAAACAGTCTTTAAGAAAAAATCTAATCAGACAATGTACTTCATTTTCTAGTTTTAAGGTTTTGCATACCTCAAAGTGTGTCTAAAAGTATCTTGGCATGAGAAAAAAGCCAAAATCTGCCTTGTGTCAGTGAATAAGTGTTAAAATCACAAACTTATAGATAAGCTAGAGGCTATTTTAGATTTGTCTATTAGAGTTAAAGGGTTAAATAACATTTTCAACTGCTGTTCATAGTTACTGGATACATAACGAACCTCATCATTATCTCGATTTTCTACTTCCATTTTTTATTTAACAGTGAAACGTCTTATTTTAGTACAGTCTAGTCAAAGGAGTTAATACTATTACTATATATGAAAGCAAAAATAAAACACATTTTCATTTGTTATGGTTGCTTAATTGAAAAACACACCATTCGCCACATTTTCAGAAAGACATATTACATTTGACCAAGTTAATGTCGTAGTGCATTCAAGGTAATAGACTTAACGATTTGCACTGCTGCTTCTCTCCGCGTTTCATTTACAGTGATCGGTTTATCGTTCAATTCACATTGCCCAAGTAGATGTTTAGGGGTCTCTTGGAAGTAAATGAATGCATTTTTTTTTTATATCAGATAAGTGCATTAACATCACTTGCAAATTCTCTATCCTTTCACCCGCAACGATTATAATCTGCTTTGCTTCTTCTTCGGTTTCACCATTATTAGCTCTGAATGTAATATTTTCTGGGGCTTCTTGTGCTTCTTGTGGTCTGTAGAATACCTGTCATAGGATTTGTTTAGCTGTAAGGACGGGTACCATATAATTATCTTCAAAAGCTGGAAATTCTTACAAGTTCCCCCTCCTCAAAGTTCATTCCCGTAGCACCTTTCCCCCACTGATGCTAGTGACCCCCCTTTGTATGCTAATTACCCCTTTGTTCGAGGCGTTATCACATGTAGGTGTGTTCAGTTAAACACTGAGATTTTCAACATACTACTCTACAAAATGATTTTTTCATATTCTTTTGACAAACTATACTTGACTTTTTTACGGAAAATCATGACACACTTTAATGTGACTTATTCTTAATTTTACCATACTAAAGTAAGACTTGAAAATACTATATCGTTTTCTAGTTTTTTATATTATACATCCTTATTTATGTTAGTGTGCTGAGAAAACACAATAAGCAATAGCGTTTTAACAAGCAGTTTAAACTGTCTGTGTCAGTTTTACTTATCTCCATATTAAGTGATTATATAATATGACAGTGATCATTTCTATGTTTATTCATTGCAAATACTTAGTTACTTACCACTTGAACTGTTTAGCTCTTCAAGGTTAACTGACCTAATATATACACTTTTTTTTGTAGTATTGTCACCACGTTCTTAAGAATGATATGGACGAGTTGGCAGCTGCCATGGCTGGACTGTCAATCAAAAGTTACCAGTTATCAAGCGATGGTATGGACAACTTAACAGCTGACTTGGCTAGACTTACTATGAGGAGTCAGCAGGTAACAGATGAGTGTGTGAATGAAATAACAGCTGCCTTCAGAGGACTCTCCACTAATGCACAGCAGCTTCCTGTTAGTGCCTGCACTGAGAATCCTCAAATACAGAGACAAGTCACTTTGTCCACGCTCCCTGAGACCCTCAAGCCCACTAATGCCCAGGTGAATAATATTGACAGTGATAACTTCTATGTTTATGCATTGCAAATACTTAATTATTTTTTGTTAGTTCTTTAAGGTTATATAACCATATGTTTGTCACCATGTAACAAGTGATCATTTGGAAAAATGTATCCTGGCCTTTGAAAAAACTCAAAGGGAGAGGACAGTGAAGGCCATGAAGCCAAAGCCAAGACGTGGTGGAGTGCTGCGCAGGTATGTTCTCTAACAGCAACACTCTATTAAACATGTCTTTATTGACTACAGCTTAAGTTCATCCTATCATAAGGCTAAAAAGTATCTTAGTAACAAAAACAAAAGCAAAAAGCATTAATGTTAACAACGCCTCAAAGGGCGGACTCCTGAGGTCCGTAATGTCCCCCTAACATGACACTTAGACTATTTACATCATCTAGGGAAGCACACCAGTAAATGTAGCCTCATGTAACTTCATATAGGGATTCTTTAATAGTTGTGTGAAGTAATTAAACAATAAGGGGGTATTAAGATCTTTAAATTATAATTTTCCTCTCAAAGAGACTTCGTTGTACACACACACACAAACAAAACAACATTAAATAATGACATGATATTATAGTGATAACACATAATGTGTAGAAAGAGATGTCCTGTATGGGTTGATTGCGCGTTGATCTGTTGGTAAATGCTCATCTATCATTTTCAACCAAGCAGCATGAGGTCAAATTTAATAAGTAATAGTTTTGTCACGATTTTACGGGGAAAAAGTCAGAGCGCAATGTCACATCTTAAAGACAGCTTGAACTGGATAGATGGTTAGTCTTTTTTCAAACATACCATATGTTCTGCATGTTAGTATATTTGGCCAAATCGGGTTAGGCCCTACTGTCCCCCTCCCTCAATAGGGAAGTCACGCTTTGGGAAGAGGTGTTTAATTTCACAGATCTGACTTGATTGTTGTTGTGATGGCTGAAGGTAGAGGGACGGGGGAGGAAAATTCAGAGGGGGAAGAAGCAGAAAGATAACTTGTTTGTAAAACGGACAGCACGTCAGTTTCAGGAAAGATGACACCGGTTTTAGGCATGACATGCCAAATATCCTGAAGCCCTACAAAAAAAAAAGTATATTGTGTTGAAAATATCGCAAAAAGTCGTAATATTGTATAATGTAATAGTTGCATGTTGTATTTTGATAAAAATCACTGTATATTCAAAAATATAATGGAGAGAAAAAAAATATATATATATATCACAGTATGTTGAAAAATATGAAAAAAGTAATGTTGTGTTAAAATAATATGAAAGAAATCAAAAGTAAAGCATCTAAAAAACATATATTTAAAAAAAAAGTAATGTTAGTCAAGTCAAGTTATCAAAACTGCATTGTTTCATCGAAACAGTGTTAAAATCACAAACTCTCCATTTAGAGTTTGATTCTTGAAGAAAACTCAATTCACACACACCCAGACTCCATTTTTCATGAAGAGCCTCAGACGGAGGGTCTGAACCCGGCACAGATACTGCACCCGTTTCTTGACTGGCCCCCTTTAACGCAATACCGCATCAGTTGCGCCACTTATGTGACATACAAGAATAGTGTGTGACAGACAAAAGAGTATGTGACAGACAAGAATAGTCAATTATAATGTCTACACATAATGTGTAGCAAGAGATGTCCTGATGGGTTGATTGCGCGTTGATCTGTTGGTAATGCCTCGGGGTTCCGGTGGGCATGTAAACAAAATGCATAATGCTGTACTATACTTTGTGGCCTCACCCCGTTGCATAGTGACGCTTATTGTTTAGGTGTCTTTTAATAAGCAGGTAGTCATATCATTAGCTAGAACTAGCTAGATCTGATCAATATGGGTATAAACGCTAGTAAAGTCTAATCTAGTAAAGTCTAATCTGACGGGAGAGACCCGCTGTTGCTGACCCGTTTATTATTCCCGTGTTATTGTAAATTACTGTACACGTTTGAATAGTTAATTAATCTACTATAATTAGTTGGTTTAATATCGAATCATATCAATTTGTTTCAAAGCTCAAATGACTGGCTTTTATCTAGTTTTGCATAGATTTCTTTTTTTATGACTGACTCCACCCCCTCACTATCTTCAAGGGTGGGGGGCGACAGGGAGGATGTGACGCCTACTGTAAGGGGAGAGGAGGGGGTGGGTTAAGAGGGGTGGGGGCTGAGAGGGGTGGGGGCTACAGGGCGGATGTAACACCTGTATGTGAGGGGGAGGGGGGTGGGCTGAGAAGGGGTGGGGGCTAAGAGGGGTGGGGGCTGAGAGGGGTGGGGGCTACCGGGAGGATGTAACACCTATACGCGATAACACCTCGAACAAAGGGGCTCATTAGCATATCAAAGGGGCTCATTAGCATAATTAGGGGGCGGGACTTAGAAGGTGTGACCTGTCACTTTTTTATGCATACTAATGTGATTGAAGCGGGATTGGTAACACTACTCGCTGTGTATCCTAAACAAGGAAACAACACCTCCACGGAGCTCAGCGCGATTCACAACGTCCCGACCAATCAGAGCACACTGTGCTCACAGCTTTTGGAGCTACAACGAGCCGTTAAAGGCAGAGAGTGAAATTCAGTGAATACACGTAGTTTACAGAGATGCTGTATGAGAAACCAATGTGAGTTTGGAAAATTGCACAATATAAATCTATTCTAGTAGACCTCAACAATGGAATTATGATCAGTGGAAATGGCCATGACATGGGCCCTTTAATACAAATATATTTCAAAGGTATGAAAAGTGGTCAGCACATATTTTAATATCTTCGCCGTATTTTTATCATTTTACGAAACGGAAAATACTGGAAACTGTAGATCCTGCTCAACAGGATGTATTTACCAGGGAGGGGGTGAGGTAATCAGGTAAACGGAGTGATCGGGAGTGATACGAAGCAAGACGAAAAGAGACGAAGAGGGACGGCGGGAACCGAAGAGAGACGGCGGGAAATGGAGAGAGACGAAGATATACGAAGACAGGCGGCGGGAGACGAAGAGAGACGGCGGGAGAAGAAGAGAGACAGCGTTTGATGTAAAGTGACAGACAAACATTGAGAATTTAGATATAGTTAGATAGATTTAGAGTTTTGAAGATTCAACTATGATGAAGAGAACTCTGAACGTGAGTCAAGCTATAAGCTTGTTTTTTGACATGGAGGAGGGGGAGGAGGAGGAGGAGGAGGAGCCTGTGATGTTGCCCTCTGTGTCGTAGTTGACAGAAACTGCTTTGAAGTGTGGCACAGATAAAGACAGAAAAAACTGATTTTTGTACAGTACATAATGTGTACAAAAACTCCTGTAGTAAAACCATAGACTGTATATATAAATGGACGTAGGGTCCGTGACGTCACCCATAGGATTCTGCAGAGTTGCCGAGAAGCCCTTAGTAGGCGGAGTCGGCCACTAACGGCTCGACAGTGACGTCTGAGTCTAACTCCCGCCTGCTCCAAATAAGGGCAAAGAGGCGGAGCCGAGGCGGGACCTGCTGCCTCCAGCTGGGAAGTAACAGAGCTAGCTCAAGCTAAGAAGCTAAGCTAACATGCTTCCCCATCAGCACACTGCCGTCACATTTTACGTTTCTAAGGTAAGCGGACATGAAACTATTCAGCAAAACTATAAATAATAATCTAAGTTATTGAGTTTTTAGCATAATACTTCAGAATCTTAAAATCCCTTAACGTTTGTATGCAATGTGCTAAATGCAACACTGGAATCAAGCAAATATTAATATGTTTGCATGACATTAGTTATTTATATTTTGCTATCACTTAATTATACGTTTAATACATTTAAGTTAAGCTAAGGTGCATGTGATGGTAGCTAGTTAGTGCTCTTACCTGTGAGGCCTCCTCCAAACCGCATTATAACCAGACTGTATCATTAAAACTATAAGTACCAGTTCTAGATCCTTGACTTTAGACAAACAATTCAAAAGACAAAATGTATTTAAAGACCAATCTTTATTTGAAGGTGCCTCTTAACCTGGGATATTAGTTATACAGTAATAGTATTGACAATCTAAAAAAACTGAGCAACTCAACAGTCAACTTTATATTTCTTATTGTCTAAAGCATTTATTATTTTCATTTTCCCCTCTCATATTCAGTGTGGACGGATTGAGACAGCGTGGTGTCCAGAGAGCTGCAGAGACTTCAGGGAGAAACCTCCGTGTGATGGACGTCCAGTCTGTTGGTTTGGAGAGGACTGAGGGTCTTTCCTCTGTGAGGAGGACCAGGCTGTGAGGATCTGCAGTACTTCCTCCTTCTTTTCCACTTCTATGTTTGTTTGTCTTCCTGGCTGGGCGTGGCTGACCTACATTCTGATTCCCGCCAACTCATCTCCACTGCTGTTGTTCATCTCACTGATTGCCACTACTCACCTGCACCTGCTTAAAACCCTGGTTCCCATCCTCAGACTTCGCCAGTTCTTCGTTTATTCTTCAGTGGGAAACTATCGTCCAGGCCTACTAGCAGTATTCTAGTAAACCCTTTGATACTCCTAGTGAAAGGTTTCCTTTCTAACCCTGCATCTTTATTTCTCCAGATCTACACACACCTGCCGCTCTGCTTGCCACGTCCAGCCTCCGACTCCTCGTCTGAGTTCCCTCCGTGCTTTCGCGCACACCAGCTCATCCAGACTACATTCGCCAGCTCTGGATTCCCGGCTCTCCTCGTCGGTGTTTCCTCCGTGCCTCCACGCACACCAGCTCATCCTGTCTACATTCGCCAGCTCTGGATCTCCGGCTCTCCACGCCGGTGCTTCCTCCGTGCATCTCCGCACCTCCGTCTCCCCCTGAGCTATCCAGCTCCACGTCTGTCTTCTCTGAGCTCCTCTCTACACCTTGCCTGTGCCGTGGTCAAATAAAGACTATTGTTTGACACTTCACCACTGTCTCCGTCTAGTGTTTGCGTAGCGGGTTCTCATCTCCAGTCACTTCTCGGGAAGCGTAACACAGGCCTGATGGAGGAGCCCATGCATAGCTGATACCACCTGATCAGGCCTTGTCTGTCACTTTATTTGACTAAATGTGTTTACTTATACATTTAATAGGTTTACACCTTCTGTCCATATGTGCCTTTTTATTTAAAACATGTTTGATTAACTTTTGGTTCAGATTTCAATAAATTGAATTTGTATTTGCACTCCTTTTGTCCATTATTCTTACTGAAAATGTTAGATTACACATTCACATCCGACTGAAGATTGGCCTCATTTATTTGTGACGTTGCAAACTCTGCGGTACAAGGTACATGTTGTGAAGCTCATAAAGTGAGGCAAATAGAATTAATCAGCTGATGGAGTGTAGATGTGGAAATAGGTGCATTCGATCAGCTGACTTCACAATAAAAGTAGTTTCTTAGTGAATGTCCTGTACTGGTCTTAAAATCTCATAACATCAGCTTTTAATTTTCCTCTTGGATGTTCTTCTTGACCCTCAGAGAAGGAGAAAATGTTGAGTCGTGTCTTTCAGGCATGTCCTTTCCTAACAAAAATTACAGGAAACATAAAACATATTATTGCAGAACAAGTGTGTTATTTATGAAAGAGGTGTGCTTGTGTTTAGGGGCTGTAGATATAATTATTTTGTAATTGTAATGTTTTATTTTATTTCAACAGTGAGCTACAAAGACAATCAGATTATGAATGAACAGTATGACATTCATCAACATTGAAATATATTTTATTATCAAAATAATATTTAACTGTTATCAAAACTTAGTGCAACTGTAGAAGCTTGCTCTGTTCTCTCACTGAAATCATAACTTTTACCACGTTTTTTACAGACAATATTGAGAGATAAATAGCAGTTGTCACTAATAGCTTTGCCTTCAATACCTTAAATTAGAAAGCTGACAGTCATATTGCTTGTTAACATCTAAATGTAACCCTTTGCATGGAAAAAACCCTCAACTTCACTGATGTGTAGGTGATCTAGTATTTAGTATTGTTTAATGGAATGTATATCAGTGTATTAAAGTCAATACTTCATTTATTTAAACCAATATCTTTCTTGATTCTTTGTACAGTATGAAAAAAGAGTATTTGTACCTGTGCTGAAGTTCACTGCTGTGAGGAGTCCAGTTCTGTCTCTCACTCTCTGGTCCATCCTGTCTGCATCACCTGGAAACTTTAAACAAACAGATATATATGTAAAGAACCATGTGTACAAACAATATAACTTATTCTCTTCTGTTGAACATGTTGGATTGTGTATTGCCCGAGTCAGGGTTCTTTTTATTTTACTGTAACTTTGGAAGTTGTGTTACCAATGCTGTTGTGTTACTGTTTATTTGATACCAATTTGGTAATGCAATTAATAAAAACAACAACGTTTGGGTTCGTTCTTCAGATGACTGTGACGTTAACGTGTAAACTCAATAATGAACTCCAGCTCAACCAACCATATTGTAATATCTAAGTAATCATCTTGAAATATGACATTAATAATTGTAATATACACACATCTTATTGTGAGGTTGATTTCACATACACTACTTCGACGTTAGCTTGTCTACATACTTGAGCATAGCTACCACTCGCTTACACGCAAACCCAAGCCTTAACATTCATTACGTAGCTGATTAAAATCATAAACACATAAATAAAGTACTCGAATTTCACTTACCGCAAAACGGCATTCATGCACCGTCTGTTTTAACCGCAGAGCGAGTCACAATAGTCCGATATATAAGCATGAAGAACAAACAAACACGGCCGGGATCAAGTTGTGTTCCCTGGATGAACTGACCAGGCAGAGTCCCTGTAGCTTCACGGACGGAGCAGCTAGCAGAGAGACAAAAAGCTAACAGCAGCAGTCACCTGACAGAGCTGTCACTCAATGTGACCACGCCCTAATTTATGCAAAAACTTTAAGACCTAATATAAATAAAAGGGTCGCGTTAGAAAACAATTCACTCACAGATTCATAATCACGAAGGTGGAATCTAACTATATACATAATAAAATGTATTGGAGCCAGGGCTAGAAACGTTTTTTTTTCTGCTGTGAAATTGGGCATTTTAACATTGGGGTCTATGGAAATTGCTCCTTTCTGCAGTCATCGCCTATCGGCCAATATATGAACTGCAGTTTGTGGCACTTCCGTATTGGCGTCCCGGCTCTTCCCCAGAGTTTGCCGCTTGAGTAAAACCAATAAAAGTGTATAAAAGCCCTGTTTGGTCTGTGTTAAAAATGTATAAGAAAATGCAATAAAAGGGATAAAAGCAACCCGGTATCACGGCAAGACGTGAACATGTGACGATCTACCATGCTGGGAGACGTGAATATGTCACGGTTTCGTCCCTTCAAACGTGACAGTTACACGGTATTGTTAACATGGCCCAACCAGTGGAGAAATACCCGGAAGTGCCAAGCAAATGGTCTACCGCGCCTATTGGTCGGTTTTTATTGTCAAAATTAGATGTTTTTAATTTATTTTTTAATCGTCACACTCGATTTCGCCAATTTTCTTGTTGCCCTAGCTGGTCGACACCTCTTTTAGCAGAAACAAAGGCTACATTAATGTATTAAATCGATGTTAATCCATGTGTGTGGATCATAGACTGTATAACAAGTCTGACAAACAGGAAGCACTGCCGCCAAAACTGAAAACGTGACGTGGATCATAAATATATCAGCAATTAAACAACATCTTACATTTCTTTTCACACAATACGTCTCCTTGCAGTATCAACACTAATTCGGCTGACTTTTATATTTGATCCAATAGGTAGATAGGCTATATTTACACCATAACGGTGCACAGCTGATAGAAAAGGACTTGTCGTTTTTAAAGATATTACTGATTTTCTTTGAATATAAGAATGTAATACTGAGTTGAGAGAATAGTCAGGGGATTTGGGTGATGGGAGACACATATACTGTATGGATTCAGAATTGCAATAGCTTACTGTTAAATGACGGATATACCTTTCTGTCTGTGATGTTTTACAAATCAGATATTAGAAGTAAAACATGTGAAATAATATAGCAATATCCTGTACAATTATGTGAAAACATGAATAAAACTACACATCTTCAGATGTTATACATACACAAGTGTCCTACACTAATAATACAAAGTTATTATGGCTGTGTGTACCTTGTGTGCACCGCCTAGTGGTTAAAGCACGTTATTGAATTAGTTGTGTATATGATAATGAACCTTAGAAAATCTTGAAATCTTGAAAGGGATATGCAAAATAGCCATTATATACAGTCTTTCATTAACTATTAGTAGAGAATAACGAGTAATGAATATACTTTATAGGGATCTGCAGATAAATGTTTTCTTCTCAAGCAGCAACTATCAAATATCTCTCCTGATTGTTGGCACTTGACAATCACCTTTCCCTGAATTTTACTCAGGTGTAACTAAAGCCTGATTTAAGGGTTGTTTATATTTCACATCATTAATCAGAATCTGCAAAGTAACTCAAATAAATGTAATGGAGTAAAAATACCAGGTTAACCTCTGAATTGTAGTGGAGTAGAATTGCTGTTTTGTTTAGTAATGAATATTGAATATGGAATAAAGGTTTTGACAAGACCTGGTGTAACAATAATCAAAAAGGACATTAAAAGAGCTCCAGATGTTAATGATCTAAACAAAACAGCACACCTGAAATGTATATTTAAATACTTTATTAAGGGCAGTGAATTAGTTTTTTCTGTATGTTTTTCAAATCAGTGTTATACAGTAATGGCGCATTTCCACTACACGGCCTCGCTCGGCCTCGCTCGGTATGGCTAGGCCTCGTTAGGACTGGCTCACTTTATGGCGCATTTCCATTACAGTTTAGGAACTGGGGTAGTATCTATAGTAACGCAGTGTAGGCGGAGCCGTGACGTCATCTTCAATGAGAACCCCAGAAAAACAACACAGCCGTTAGCTGTTAGCACTCAGAGCTCACAGCTCCTCATATATGTTCAGAAACTAGACAAAAGTTAAACAAGTACAAACCACAGATTGCCTGTGTCATGACGAATATAGTCACTGCTTTATTTATGTCTGTATAGGCCGTTGTTGTGAGTGTGGACGGTCGGAGCATATACTGCGTTAGCTTAGACAATCTCCATTTAGAAAACACGCATTTTAAAAGGTTTTTCGCCTGCCGTCTGTCTGCAGACTTGTCAAAGCATTAATTCATGGTTTTTACTAACCGGTATCAGTATGTTGTTACTTCGGCATCATTTTGAAACGTCTATTACAATTAAATCACGGTCAAATTTGTCCATCTTGTTGTAGTTGTAGCCCCCTTGCCAGCGATTCTCTCTCTAGTTTAGCATACTCAGCCCGACTCAGCCTCGTTGTCTCTGGCCCTAGACCCACGATTTTATGAGGCCAGAAAAACTGTGAATTAGGACCCGCCGGCCGGTACTAGGCCAAGTGGAAACGCAACCAAAAACGGGCCGCTGACGTCACAGCCCTCTTAAACCGTGCTCCGCGCTGTAGTGGAAATGCGCCATAAGTGTCATAGACAGTGTTACATTGCTATTATTATCCTTAAAATATATGTAAAACAAAACCACTTATGATCTTTTTATTTGAGTGGTTTACTGATGACAGTTAATTCTGTTTTTGCTATTGATGGTTTCATTTTTGTGAAAAATAATAAAATAATAAAATTCAATAACGTGCTTTAACCACTTGATGTGCCTTTCTATCAGCTGTGCACCGTTATGGTGTAAATACAGCCTATCTACCAATTGGATCAAATATAAAAGTCAGCCGAATTAGTATTGATACTGCAAGGAGACGTATTGTGTGAAAACAAATCTAAGATGTTGTTTAATTGCTGATATATTTATGATCCACGTCACGTTTTCAGTTTTGGCGGCAGTGCTTCCTGTTTGTCCAGAAGTCTTCTCACCAGGGCTCTATAAATACAGAACTACGGCAGATATGTCATATTTAATGCAGCCGAACCGTGTATTACAATGCCGTTATGTGATGACTTTCAAAGAGAAAAGCAAGCACACTCGGAATAAAGTATTATTATTTTTTTTTTAAATGTTTTCGGATTTCACATCGCATAAACACCATTTCCCAACGTGCATTGCGGCTAAACCATCGAATCACCGAGCTGAGGACCTTGCCTACGTCTGTTTCCAGTATTTTTTATGACGTTTGTATTTTGTTATACACACATTCCTTCACATTTAAATTGACATTAAAGTATTTCGTGAGGCCTTCTAAAATGTTTTTAAATATAACTACGGTTCTAGTTGAAGAGTTTGTAAATTAACATGAACCGAAGCTGTTGCCTGGCAACGCAATCGCACAACGTCACGTCCGTTAATTCCACATCCACACCTTTATATATACAGTCTATGATCCACACACATGGATTAACATCGATTTAATACATTAATGTAGCCTTTGTTTCTGCTAAAAGAGGTGTCGACCAGCTAGGGCAACAAGAAAATCGGCGAAATCGAGTGTGACGATTAAAAAATAAATGAAAAACATCTAATTTTGACAATAAAAACCGACCAATAGGCGCGGTAGACCATTTGCTTGGCACTTCCGGGTATTTCTCCACTGGTTGGGCCATGTTAACAATACCGTGTAACTGTCACGTTTGAAGGGACGAAACCGTGACATATTCACGTCTCCCAGCATGGTAGATCGTCACATGTTCACGTCTTGCCGTGATACCGGGTTGGATAAAAGAGAGCAGCGGCTGCAGCACAGAGCGTATGCGGCGGGGTTAAAACCTGTACTCCTGCCGGGTCTCCCCCGGTGGAGTGTCCGAGGCTGCGTCCCACAGCATCTGGTAAAAGACCTGGTTAGTGGGTTAAAAAACATCTGGCTAAAAGGACCGAGGTTGACTTTGTCTAAAATCGGCATGCAGGTGTGCCTTTCACCACTTGGTATCTTTCCATCACTGATGCCCTATTGTCCCCAAAAACTCTGGTCCATATTTTTTGCTCATATCGATAATTCTGTTTGAGCCACTGGACATCCAGGTTGCCATCTGCTTCAGAACAAGACAGGTCTTTTGTTTCTTCATCTTCCATGACTTCAAGTCTGATCCAATTTATTGAACCACAAACAGTAATTGTGATGTTTTTCTTACAAGTGACTTTGCCCTCAGTCCAGCACTCCTCTTGGTACAGGCCAGAGTCTGAATAGGTCAGGTCGTGGATCATGTAAGAAGAATTATTGGCCATGCTGACAAATCGTTGATCCAGGTCTTCAGGTACTAAGGAGTTCTGGGACCCGAGGTCAAAGGTGTTCCACAGGACCAGCTTCTCCTCACCAACAAATCTGGAGATCAGGCAGGAGCTGGCCTCCATGGGAGCTTGAAGGTATAAGAGTCGCTTTCCATTTTGATGACGATGAGTTCTTCAGCGTGGATGTTGCTGATGAGAGCAAACAGCAGAACGGAGAGCTCTGCGACTGCAGCCATTCTGCTCGGAGGTTTCCTCGTAAGTGTTGTGCAAACACTTACACCGCTCACTTCCTAAGGTCTGTGTCAACCCTCAGCATCATCATCTCATTGGTGGTCCGACAACATGACTTCTTTATCTAATCATCAGTGGAAACTTTGAACAGTTAGGGTTATCAGTAATCTTTGGGTTTTGGACTTACCTCAAAGCACGCTCTACGTGTCTAGACTTTTGATCTGAACATGTTGATATCTTGATTTTGCTGCACAGGAAGACATTGATCTGATGGTTAGAGTTGAGGTTGTCCATACCAGTTTGGGTTAGGGTTAAGGTACCGACTGGGGCTGTGATAGGTTGTCTACCAATCGAAGGGTTGGGGTTTGATCCCAGCCCATGCAGTCAATATGTCAATGTTTACTGGAGTCAGAATCAGAATGGAGTTTATTGGCAGGTACGTTTATACATACAAGGAATTTCCTTTGACGTATGGTGGTGCAAACATAAACAACATAAGCAAATAAGTTGTTAGAGAAGTTACGAAATAGAACGATTATCAAGAAAAATATATTTTTCAAAAACGATATAACACAACAAGTCCTCCAACTCATACGACCAAATGGGCCGATTGTTCAAGCCCTTATTACGACCAAATGTGTCGTTTGTTCAAGCGCTTAATACGACCTATAATTACGTTTGAAAGTTTTCGCCCTCTAGTGCTCCCGTTGAATGCAAACGTTACAGATGGTCGTTTATTCACAAATAACCCTCTCTGTACATTTTGATTAGATCTCTAGCGAGAAGTGTATATTGTACTTTTAGAATCCACGTCCAGTCGATATGTAGGATCTATAGTTTGATAGATATTACGAAGATGATTTGAGGTTTCGACAGGAGAACGTGTATATGCAGTAGCTTCCATGTAAAGTTACAGGTTGAAAACAGTATTTCCGGTCTCGACGTTTTCATAATAAAACCAATGATCAAATTATTTAATCTGCAGTACTCATCCACTAAAAAACATCAGTTTATCCTTGTTAATTATACGACATTAATTGGTTTAACCTGTTAACCTGTTAAGCACCAAGCCTGTTTTTCATGTTTCAGGCTCGAAAATGACATGCCCAAAACAAATGACTACAACTTAACTTCTAAAAGGGTTATATGAATAATTTCTTTTATCAAAGCAAGGTTATATCTGTGAGTTGGATGTAGAAGTGTCATAATCAATATAGATGTTTTTTATTTTAAAGAAAATTCAGATTTTACATAGTAAAAAACTGTAAATTATAGTGTCCGTCCAAAAATTCTTTTTTACTTATAGTGAAAACTACCCTTGGATGATGGGTTAGTAGACTAAAAGCTTTAGGAATCCAAAGTACAACATATAATAAGTACCCTGTATCAAGAATGATGCAAAACAAGTGACATTTGACCTTTTTAGAGAGGTTTAGCCAAAACCACTCCACCTCTGAGGTGATTTGGGTGAAAATATTTGTTTTTCCATATCTCTGGCCCCCCTTGGTCGATTTGGATGGTTGACACCTCTTTCTGACCGTTAGAGCCAATAGAATCGAAGGGGGAGGCCCCCACACACACTCGTTGTGAAAACAAACGGGGGGGGCTTCCCGCATGCAGGTTTGCACCAGAGTGAAGCGATCTCTCGCTCTGACATTTGGAAACGAAAAAGCAGTTTTATTGCTTATGGATTATCAGAAATCATTTCAAAGAGGACACAGACACATTGGATTAACGTATGGATTAACTGCAGCATCGTTTCTTTTATCGTTTTAATGCCATTGAAGACCAGTTTTGACCAAGGTAAGCCATGTTAGCGTTTCTAGCTACCTAGCTCCACATGTTCTGATGTACGCTTTCGTTTATAGCCGTCGCAAATGTTTATCACTGAGTGTTGAGGTGGGCACCAAATGATTCTGTGTCTCCAGGAGATGCTAATCGAGGGGTTGGCTGTGCATCTAGGATAAGTAATAAGGGAGTTATGAGTGAGTTTAGGTGCAGTTTTAGGTTACATTTTTTCGCTCGTGGATAATTCAGAGGCTGAGTGTTAGCATTGTGGGGTTTTTTTGGAAAAAAAAATTAAAAAGATCAGTTAGCTGAGTTTCTTCCCGTTACATGGATATAAAACATTCATAGTTTATTAAATATTAAGATTGCTTAGACGTTGTTTCCTGCAAATGACGCGTTTATCCGCCCGGTACCGGGGGGGTGATGCGTAACAGGTTAAGCCCGAGAGACCTCGGTACCGGGGCACTGCCGCAACATCTTGAAGGAAACAGTGTCTGAGGGCATGTTCATTTAATAAAACTATGAATGTTTTATATCCATGTAACGGGAAGAAACTCATCTAACTGATAATTTTTTTTTTTTTTCAAAAGAAAACCCACAATGCTAACACTGAGGCCCCGCTCACACGGGACCGTTTGCGTTTATGCACAGTATGCGTATTCAAAAAAGTCTTCCGTTCACATGCATTTGTTTCATTTAACGTGTCTGTTTAAACGAGGCCGCTGGAAACGCTGTAGTACATATGCTGGGACTGTAAGTGGCGCTGTAACTTCCGCCAAAATACACCAAAAGCCGCGAAGAAGAGCAGCCTGGAGCAGCCCCGCAGCAATGTTGCCATGGCTACCCTTCTGTTTAAGCCCTGAAACTGAAACTGAAAGAAACCGAATCTGTTGTTGCTGATGGTTGTGGTAGAGGAGCTGTATATTTTTTGCACTAATATCTGTAGCATGGTCAGTAGCAGTAGCACTAGCAGTAGCTACTGACAGGAGGAAG
This sequence comes from Trematomus bernacchii, assembly GCF_902827165.1. Classification (NCBI taxonomy): domain Eukaryota; kingdom Metazoa; phylum Chordata; class Actinopteri; order Perciformes; family Nototheniidae; genus Trematomus; species Trematomus bernacchii. The sequence continues at coordinate 4,640,414 of NW_022987869.1, forward strand.
TCAGTGTGTGTGGCGATTGCTGGTATTCAGCGGGATATAGTAATTTCCTCAGCATATGGATAAATGCAACGGGGAAGTTAACTGAAAGAAACCAAGAAGCACGTCTCTGTGGATATTGCATCGAGAGGACGGCTCAGAAAGAGAGATATTCTCTACAAACACCGGGTGAGATGCACCTTTGTCAATATAATGGATCAATGCATGAAATCTGACTCTGTTTATTTTGTTTAAGGAGTATATTGGGCGTTAACAATTCTGGTTTGTCTTTTATAATATTATTTCATTCAAGAACCCCTTGTGCGTTTAATTAACACAGCTATTTTTGATAGTTGCTAGTACAGCAGTGAGCAGGAGAGGCGGGGCTATCGTTATTTTTTCAGGAAATATTCGTATCGAGGTGATTACACGGACTCGGTTGACCCCCCAGAGCGTTTCGTTTGCAAATCTATCCACCTTGGGACCCGTTATTGTTTGTGGGGTCAGTTTCTATCGGCCTCGTGTAAATAATAGGGCTATACGCACGCGAAACTATGCAGATACAAGCAGTTTTCTCCTCGTGTAAACGGCGCCTGAGCCTCTGAATTAGCAACGAGCGAAAACTGCTAACACCTTACTGCACCGAAAATCACTCACAAAACCTTATTATTTATCTTTTCACCACATCCAACACATCGATTCACATCGTGAGGTGACACAGAATCTATTGACACCGACATTACCACTGAATTATACGTATTTGCTACATTATAAGCAAAAACGGACATCAAAATAGGTGACGCTAGGTAGCTAAAATTGCTAACATTTTTACCTTGGCTCTGTAGTCTCTCCAAAGTGGTCTTCAATGGCATTACAACGATAAAAACGCTGCTGAAGTTAATCCATAGGTTAATCTAATGTGTCTGTGTCCCTTTGAAATGATTTCTGATAATCCATAAGCATTAAAACTGCTTTTCCGTTTCCAGATGTCAAAGCTAGAGATAGGTTCACTCTGATTGAAAATTACATGCGCGAAGACCCCACCTTTTCTCTTCACAACGTGTGTGTGGGGGACTCCCCCTTCGATTCTATTGGCTCTAACGGTCAGAAAGAGGTGTCAACCATCAAAATCGAGCAATGGGGGCCAGAGATATGGAAAATCCACCCAAATGACCCCAGAAGTGGTTTCTTTTTGCTAAATCTCTCTAAAAAGGTCAAATGTCACTTGTTTTGCATCAATCTTGATACAGGGTACTTATTATATGTTGTACTTTGGATTCCTAAAGCTTTTACTCTACTAACCCATCATCCAAGGGTGGTTTTCACTATAAGTAAAAAATAATTTTTGGACGGACACTATAATTTACAGTTTTTTACTATGTAAAATCTGAATTTTCTTTAAAATAAAAAACATCTATATTGATTCTGACTCTTCTACATCCAAGTCACAGGTTTATCATTACTTTGAGAAAAAAGATTATTAATTTAACCCTTTTAGAAGGGAAGATATGGTCATTTGTTCTGGGAATGTCATTTTCGAGCCTGAGACCTGAAAAACAGGCTCAGGGATTAACAGGTTAAAGGGGACCTATCATGCAAAATGCACTTTTGTACGTCTTTTATACATGAATATGTGTCCCCGGTGTTCCAGGGAGCTCACCAAGTGTCAGAAAACACAACCCTCTCTATTTTCCTCCATACCCAAATCTCAAAAAAAGGGGCTGCAACGGATCTGATAAAAACTGATCCAGATTTGAACACTTTACTGACGTCAGTAAAGTGGCGCTACGGCTATTGGGACAACTCTCCACCTATCAGCGGAATGTGGGTTTGGGCCACGGCCGGCCATTGCCGCTCGAAAGCGCTGGAGACGCTGTAGTACATATGCCAGGCCTGTAAGTGACGCTGTAGTCTGCCACAAAAGCAGCGAAGAAGACTTCCCGCGCATAGTTACCATGGTTACCCTTCTGTTTATTCTCCGCTGTGGCTTTTTTTCTCCCTCCCCGAGGCAAGCGTTTGCTCCCGCTGCTTTAATTCAATGCAATCCCTCCCCGTCGAGGCCAGCACTGTGATTCTCTCTGGTTAGTCCACCAGCAGATGACAAACACCCACCTCTCCGCCTCTTCCAAGGAACGAGGGGACCGTGCGGCAGAGTTTCAGTTTCAGTTTCTTTCGCCGGTCAAGATGTCCGTTAAAGTTTAAAGGGCCCATGTCATGGCCATTTCCACTGATCATAATTACATTGTTGAGGTATACTAAAATAGATTTATACTGTGCAATTTTCCAAACTCACATTGGTTTCGCATACAGCATCTCTGTCAAGCATGTGTATTCAGCAGTATTCACTTTCTCCACTAAACGACTCGTTGGAGCTCTTGCCCCCCCCTCCCTGTGAGCCTAGTGTGCTCCGATTGGTCAGCTCGGCCACTCGTTCTGATTAGTCAACCACCAGAGAGGCTGCGCCCATGTCAGTGCTTTTCCCGGCTGCTCTCAGCGTAACATCAGTCTTATCATGGCGTCGGTACAGCGGTATATTTTATATACATATATATTTTTAACTGTTGTTATAGAAGAGTGTGACGGCCCCAGGGCCTTTGTCTTACGATGGGGTGGAGCTGAAGAGGCTAATCAGCACGATCACGGACACCTCCGGACACAGTCTCTCTCCAAAGCGGCTGCAGGAAGACTAACTCTGCGATCCTCTCAACCACCTGTCTCTGCATTTACCACAATAAATGTGCCGTGGTTTTGTAAACTCGTGTATGTCTCCTTGTCTTTCCGTTGTGGCCTACGAGCTACTCTCATAACAAAGAGTAAGTTATTTTTACCCGTTATAAACTACTACTGTTTGATGAGAAATCAAATCATGGTTTGCTATATATGAATTCAGGGAAGAAAGGATAGGCCTACTAAGTATTTCCATTAAACTTTATTTTTAGAAATGTACAAAATGAACATAAATATACATATATACACGGTATATCATCCATTCCTCCTCCTCGCATCTTGCCTGCGCACAGTCGGTGCGGTGCCTTTTAGCACCCTCAGTAGTAGTAGAATCCCTTCCCCGTCATGGATTGTCCGCCAGGATCTGGCTGGACGAAATCAAATGCAAATCACAAAATATTAGAGAAACTTAGTTGTTTTAGATTCGTTAGTAGTAGTTGTGTAATGAACAGCTTGCCTGCTAATATGCTAACCTAGCTTTGTTTACCTTGGTAGCTAACACGATATGAACGTTAGCTTGGAGGAAAGGCAACTATAATGCAGTGTAATAAAACTACTATGAACAAAAGCTAGTGGTTCATATTAGGCTAGCAATAACGTGTTTATAATTGCAATCGTATACGGGTATTCTGCTACGTTCGGTCATACAATGTAACTTGCATGAATACATTGTTTTGCGCTAGCATACAGCTAGCCTCGTTAGCTACATGCAGTATATGTACGGTCACAATGTACGGTAAATCACAGTACAGTATACTGTATGAGTATTCCGTGTGTGTGACTGCAGACATTCTCCTGCCATGACAAACATGTAAGGCCATCTGCTGACATTGTAGTTGATATATTTAAACGCTAGCAACGTAGCATCACAAAAATGTTTTTCTGACCAAAACTAGCTCTAGCTCCGTGTGTTAGATCGCTACGCCAGCTATAATGTAATTACGTTTCGCGACTGACCGGCAAATCACCCGGAGTATACTGTCAATAGGTATTTTGTGTGTGAATGCAGACATTCTCCTGCTATGAGATACATGTATGCAAGGCCATCTGCTGATATTAGAGTTGATATATGGAAACTCTAGCAACTTAGTTAGCACAGTTAGCACTGTGTCAATGGCTTAGCAGTCCAACACAGTTTACACATTTAAACAGTCTTGTTTGATAAATACACAAATAACAATGCAAACTTACAGGTTGTATACCCAGATCTTCCCCTGCTCCAAACGGTCCAAACAAGCTGTGCATATCCGGCCTCAAACTGGGCAATGTTTTGGAAGCTTTCGTCTGTGAAATGCCGGTTCTTCGAACCTCTGGAGGAGGAACACGCCGCTGCTGGTGTGGCCATAGCTCTTCGGGATTGGTCCATTTCGTTCCGGGTACCGCATGACATCAGGCGGTACCCGGAACTAAATGGAAGACTCAAATGGGCAGTGACGTATCTCCAACGAGGCGTTTTGGGGAGGTATTTTCTGTGTTAGAGTTTTACTCGCTACAGGGTGTACTTTGAGGGTTTTGACTCTGCACACCGTTTACATGCATAAAAACCTTCATAACACACAAGGGGACGGGTAATAACCGGAAAAGCATGACATGGGAGCTTTAAATCTTCCGGACAAAATTAGAAAAGTGCCGGTCAAAGGTCTTCTATGTTATTTATTGAGCTTTAAAACAAATGAATAACGACTCTATATAATAATAGGCTATAATAAAAGACGGAGATCTATTTTTCTCCCCCTCTTCTGACAGCCCAGCAGCTGTTCAGAGTGCGCTCCCCTCTCCTGCAGGGGGGCGTGGTCAGCTGCAGCTCACAGAATCAGCCCCCTGCAAAAACAGTGCTGGAGAACAACAAATAGAGCGAAATGAGGCATGGCTTAAAATCATGATCTGTTTGGTATTTTGAAAACAGAAACGTATAAATATACCTTATATAGGTATGGCCCTACAATATATCATTTCAATATAGCATGATAGGTCCACTTTAAATTGTGTACAATCCTTTTGTGTTTTTCCCATAGGTTTTTCTCTTTCGATTCTGAGAGACACATTTCTTTTTTCAGAGGTTTTGATAGGCTAAAATCACGCCGCAATGCACGTCGGGATATGGTGTTTATGCAATATGAAATCGGAAAACATTTAAAAGAAATAAAATAATACTTTATTCCGAGTGTTCTTGCTTTTCTCTTTGGAAGTCATCACATAACGGCATTGTAATACACGGTTCGGCTGCATTAAATATTACACATCTGCCGTAGTTCTTTATTCTATGTATTTGTGTTTTATTATTCTCTGTGTGTTTATTATGTATTCTCATGTTTAGATGCTGTTGCTTAATTCACCTGCTGTCTATGTATTTGTATGTTCAAGCCCTTTGTAACTATATTTTGAAGGGTGCTATATCAATTGAGTTTATAAGACTGGAAAAGGGTTATAGAAATATAGTCCAACTACCATGTTTTTACACCATGATCTACTGTACAAGAACTTTCTGGCAGGTGGCCTATGCATTATTCTCTTGCTGTGCTTGATGAAGGCTTGATGAAAAACAATAGCATCAGTGGAGCTATGTGTCTTTTGTCGGCCACAGTGAGTGTGTGTACCCCATAGACATGAATCAGAGTCATAGGTGTCATTTGCGCTGGGGAAGCTGGGGACATGTCCGCACCACTTTTTAAAGTATAACTTATGAATGTTTTGCAAAATAGCGTGCACAAAGAAATAAACTGGTTTAGTGTAAACTTTTAAAAGAAAATCTACAAAAAAAACTCCTGCTGCACAGCAGCAGGGCGGAGTCACTGCACTTTAAGAAAAGTAAATTCAAAATAATTCCTCCTTATTCTACTGACTCTAAAATGAACCAAAAACATGCTTGGGGCAATGTTGTTTGGCCTGTTTGCCTGAAGTTTGCCCCCCCCCACACACACAGACACACACATATATAATGGTTTCTTCGAAGATAGTAGCCTGACTCTGTGAACCCTAGCCGCGTTCACACCGGAGTACTTTTCCCCGTACTTTTCCCGTTTAGTTCCGTTAGTACCCCTTATGTCGCGTTCACACCAAAAAGAGTACTTAGTGCCGGAACCTTTACCCCCATTTTTAGTGCCTGATGAGAGGTGGTACTATCCTGGGGGGAAAAGGTTCCCCAGTTCTGATTGGCTGGGCGAATTGCAAACCACGCCCCGTGAAACTCTGAAAAGTCTTTTGAAGCCGCCATTGTATTTGCTGGCATTAGCATTATTAGCATTAGCATTAGCCCCGCGCACCAACGGAGAGAGAATAACTTATGGCAACACAAAAAAAAACATGGGAGCGGTGGAGTGATGAGGAGGTGTCGGCGTTCTGGCGATTTACTCGGAAGTCCCCAACTCCGGGGACTTCCGGCCGGGGACTTCGGGTGGCAGTATACGCTGTGAAGTGGTTTGCGGCCTGCCAGTAAACCCAAAGCAGAAGAAGACGAAGCGACGTCAGCGGCTCATTTGCGTAATCTTCCCTCAGGGAACTTATTCCGGTATGAACGCGATCTGTACTAAGTGCCCTGGGGTAATAAGTGCCGGGGCACTAAGTGCCGGCACTAAGTACGGCAAAGTACTTGGTGTGAACGCTGCTTCTGTCTATACAGGTGTTGCTAGCAAAAAAAAGGGTGTGCGCCGGCGCCGCAAAACACAGTGTTATTTTTATCTGAAAAAAGTGTCTCCACCACTTCTGAAAACAAAGTGACGCCAATGCCCACTGGGGAAGGTCTAAAGCTTTTTCATGTCTTATGAACAGCGGCTAACAAGTGGCTAAATAATACTACCAACACCAACCAGCGAAATGTAGCCATAGCTTAGTGGTGGTGACATAACGGGGGTTCTAATTACCCATTTATTTTAACATTTGCCTCCTTTTTTATATTTGATCAAAGTGACTTGAAATTCATTGACTTTTAATATTGAATAAAAGCCTTTATTGTGTATTTTACAGATGATCAAACTGTAGGTGAACAGTTTTTGATCCCAAGGCCTTCTTCCAACTGGCCTCAAGTTTATTCCTTTTATTTGTAACGTCAGTAATGTAAATGGCAGTCTGTCTGCCAAAACATTTATCTCACTAAGTTGTAATAAATGCATTAGTGTTATGAGTGTGATACTTCCTCTTATGTCTGCCTGCCAGACATAACACTATAAATATGAATGTCAATAACATCACACACATCCAGGTCCTGCCCAGGGATCAGACACAGCACAGACTGCCCCCTATTGCTGCTGGGAGTGTACTGCAGGAGGGGGCTGGGACCAGTGTGTGTGTGTGTGTGTGTGTGTGTGTGTGTGTGTGTGTGTGTGTGTGTGTGTGTGTGTGTGTGTGTGTGTGGGACAAAAGTCAAGAGGCTATCTACTTTTCCCCTGTGTCACACACACACACACACACACACACACACACACACACACACACACACACACACACACACACACACACACACACACACACACACACACACACACACACACAGCCTGCAGATATATGTGGACTTCTGTTTGTTCATGCAACATTATCTTGAGGCGTTGCTTGAGTTTGAAAATCAGTTAATGCAAATATTAAATATACCCAGTTAACCAATAAATAATATGTACATAAACTAATAACTGCAAAAGAAAGAAAGAAAGAAAGAAAGAAAGAAAGAAAGAAAGAAAAAGAAAGAAACAGCAGCAGCATTTTCCAAGGCTTCACACATCTTTACCGCACAGCCATACCTTAGGGCATGTTGTCATGGCAACACAGTGATGGAGAGAGTGCAGGGCTGATGTCAGGGTCACCCAGAGTGTGAAGAGAGGGAGGAGGTGTGTATGTGTGTGTGTGTGTGTGTGTGTGTGTGTGTGTGTGTGTGTGTGTGTGTGTGTGTGTGTGTGTGTGTGTGTGTGTGTGTGTGTGTGTGTGTGTGGAGGTTTTACTGAGCAGATCTGTCAGTACCTCTTTGGAGTCTTGCCAAACACACACTGCTCCCTATCCCAGTGTGTGTGTGTGTGTGTGTGTGTGTGTGTGTGTTTGTGTGTGTGTGTGTGTGTGTGTGTGTGTGTGTGTGTGTGTGTGTGCGTGTGTGTGTGTCTGCGTATGTGTGTGTGTGTGTTATAGCCCCTGCCATCAGTTTTCAATTAGCGGGTTGGTCAAACTGAGCTAACCTCCATAGAGTACATCACACAGGCAGCATTAGAATACATATAGCGTATTACTGCTGTGTTACTGCAGTGTTAGGAGGAATAAAGGTTCTTCTCTTTGTTTATGTGGTGTGTAGCGGATCAGAGCAGTGTGTGGATCAGCAGCCAGGCACTTTGGATACAATTTACACACTCTGAAGCAAAGATACATCTCAAATTTCAAAATACAAACACACTCTCACACACACAAACACACTCTCACACACACAAACACACACACTCACACACACTCACTCACACACACACTAACACATACACTCACGCACACAAAGAGTCGACAACCTTACACGCTGCACTGCCCCTCACTGGCTGGTTGTGGTAATGTCACACACTCTCTGTATGATTCATTCTGAACTGCACTGATGCATCTGGTGTACCATCAACAGTGGTGTAAAGTAACTAAGTCCATTTACTGAAGCACAGTAAAAAGTACAATTTTAAGGCACTAAATTATACCCCTACTTACCTCCATTTTGACACAAATCTTGTACTTTTTATTCCACCACATTCATTTCCCAGTTTTATATATTTTTTTATATTAAAATATAAATCAACTAATACATTATAATATATTATTATAGTTTAAGAGACTCAGGATTATGTAAATTGGTCAATTACATCTTATATTACCAAAGTAATGTAAACATAAATGCATTCATAATAATAATAATAATACAATAATTCAAGATATATTAATCTGAAATGGGCCATACTGCCTACTGAGTACCTTTAGTATTAGTACTTTAAGTTCATTTTGATATTAGACTTTTACTTGTTACAGAGAAATTGAACAATGTAGTATTGCTACTTTTACTTTAAAGAGGACATATTGTGCTAATGTTCAGGTGCATATCAGTATGTAGTGTCTCTACTGGGACATGTCTCCATGCTTTAATGTTCAAAAAGCTCTTTATTTTTCTCATACTGCCTGTGCTGCAGCACCTCTTTTCACCCTCTGTCTGAAACCAGAGCCCAGTCTGCTCTGATTGGTTAGCTGGCCGGCTCTGTTGGGATTGGTCACATACAATGTGTTGGAGCACTAGCCAATAGAAGCGCAAGTGTTACATTGTGATGTCACTATGTTATGGAACACAGGGATGTTAGCCTTTGCAGACCATTTACATGCACACAAACCTATAGAACACTATATAGGAAAGGGAAAACCCGAAAAAAGCATATGGCTTCTTTATGTAAAATATCTGAGTTATTCTTCCAACTCTTGACTATCAATCCCAATCTGGGACTACTACTACCATTGGTACGGATGGTAATACTGCTTAAAGGGGACCTATCATGCAAAATGCACTTTTGTACGTCTTTTATACATGAATATGTGTCCCCGGTGTTCCAGGGAACTCACCAAGTGTCAGAAAACACAACCCTCTCTATTTTCCTCCATACCCAAATCTCTAAAAACGGGACTGCAACGGATCTGATAAAAACTTAATCCAGATTTGAACACTGTCCTGACGTCAGGACGGTGGCGCTACGGCTATTGGGCCAACTCTCCACCTATCAGGGGAATGTGGGGTTGGGCCACGGCCGGCCATTGCCGCTCGAAAGCGCTGGAGACGCTGTAGTACATATGCCAGGCCTGTAAGTGGCGCTGTAATCTGCCACAAAAGCAGCGAAGAAGACTTCCCGCGCATGGTTACCATGGTTACCCTTCTGTTTATTCTCCGCTGTGGCTTTTTTTCTCCCTCCCCGAGGCAAGCGTTTGCTCCCGCTGCTTTAATTCAATGCAATCCCTCCCCGTCGAGGCAAGCACTGTAATTCTCTCCGGTTAGTCCACCAGCAGATGACAAACACCCACCTCTCCGCCTCTTCCAAGGAACGAGGGGACCGTGCGGCAGAGTTTCAGTTAGGTTTTCTTTCGCCGGTCAAGATGTCCGTTAAAGTTTAAATCTTCCGGACAAAATTAGAAAAGTGCCGGTCAAAGGTCTTCTTTGTTATTTATTGAGCTTTAAAACAAATGAATAACGACTCTATATAATAATATAATAAAACACGGAGGACGGAGATCTTTTTTTCTCCCCCTCTTGACTTGATCAGAGCACGGCTTCCCTCTCCTGCAGGGGGGCGTGGTCAGCTGCAGCTCACAGAGATCAGACCCGTAGACAGCAAACAGCACATAGAGCGAAATGAGGCATGGCTAAAATGCATGATCTGTTTGGTATTTTGAAAACAGAAACGCATAAATATACCTTATATAGGTATGGTCCTACAATATATCATTTAAATATAGCATGATAGGTGTCCTTTAAGTACAGTTTATACTGTCCAGTAGTTTAAATTGTAATTATAGTATTGAAGTTGCTACTACAGCTTTAAGCATACATGCTTCTTTAATACCTATCCTCATAAGTCAAGCCATGTTTTATGTTATATTGTTTCACCTTTTCACTAGTGTTAATTTTGTCACCTGCTTTTGATTGTAATGCAGTCATATGTCAGAAATGTGTACAACTTTCAGAATGATTTAATTCAGAGATTTATGCCGGAAAATTACTGAGTTACAGACCAAACCCTGTAACCAGCAAAGCATGAAGACAATATATAACTGCACACACACACACACACACACACACACACACACACACACACACACACACACACACACACACACACACACACACACACACACACACACACACACACACACACACAGGCATACAATCACTTCAAGTGGATGTGCAGGTGAGGACAGACAGAGGAGACCATATCGTTTCATCTAGTTCTGTTTCGAGCATTATTATTGATATATACACACACACACACACACACACACGCACATACGCACAAACACACACACACACACACACACACACACACACCCACACACACACACACACACACACACACACACACACACACACACACACACACACACACAAGGTAGGAAGGTTTATTTAAATGCCTTTTGTATAGCAAAGCAAACTCACACACCCCATTTTCTGTCTTTCATTCCCTAACTTTTTATTCCCTCTGTGTCTGTCATCGGTACGATAACGAGGTTTTAAGAGCTCGTTAACCTCACACACTCACACACAGCTCAACACGAAACCACAGCGGCCGTGTGTGTCTTTCTTTCTCTCTCATTCTGTCATCACCTGATTTGAAAATACTTAGCGTGAAGTAATATTTGCCTCCAACCATTTGTGTGTGTTTGTGTAAGAGCGAGAGGGAGAGATGATTCCACATTAGAGTGTTTACCTAAGACTTACAGACCTGAGTGTGTGTGTGTGTGTGTGTGTGTGTGTGTGTGTGTGTGTGTGTGTGTCTATTTCACTGGCAGCTTACAATGTCAGAACGTTGGCAACCATGTGTAAAATGTTGCTTCCTCGGCAACGCTGTAACCAGGAGACAAACACTGAGGACTGCCAAAAGCAAAGAGAAGAATAGCCTGTGACTGTATTATAACCTGTGTGTTATAACAATATCACATGCACACACACTCTGACCTGCCAAGTGAAGACATGATGAAAAATGAATATCTACTTTGGTGGCCATATTGGAGTTCCACAGGGTCCAGTGTCAGGTTTTCAGGTTTCTTTTTTGAACGTAATGGCGTATGTCTTTTTATATTAGAGAGATGTCATCCTTTGATTTCAGAAAATTGCAGAAAATAATCTCTGATCTGTGGCAAACAAGCGTTTATGATACGTACTTGTTTTGCTCAGCAGGATCATTTCCATATATTAACACTACCTTTATGATTTTGGAAGCGTAAAACATTAGGCTATAAAGGAACAACAAAAATGGTAAAATGCTAATTAATTCCCAGGTTTGAACTCATTCCTGCACCCCTATATACCCAGTCCATTGAGAGCTACAGTGATTCATATTCAACATAAGGAATTTTTCAAAAGTACTAGTGTGAAAGGTGTTACTCACAGTGAGAAGAGGATAATGACAGTTTGTCCTCAACTCTAGAGCAGTTAAGAGTCTTTCACCTCATTGTTGTTTGTTCTTTTACAGGTCTTTGGATGTTTTTGTTCATTCTGTCTAATTCTCTTCAGTTGTTTTTAGTGAAATGATGACATGACATATTTGTCATAAATAACTTCATAAGCTTTAAATACAAGCCTTACTGTCTGTGCAACATCGCTGTTGTCTCCTGAAAGCGCTCTCTGGAGGACGGTGTGACTCAGTCTAAGATCTGTGATGGAGCAGAAGCAGTCATGGTTAAAATATTTTATTGGATTTCCTAAAATATCTGCTTTGATGGAGCAATAAAAGCATGATTAAGGTTTTATGGTTATGCTTATGAAACTCAAAACAAAGGTTGTGAAATATTGTAGTCTTGGTTAAAAACTGTAAAGCAGCTAAGAGACTGTTGTGTAACACAAGCGCTGGAATGTCATGAAGAACTGTAGTTAAGTACACTTTTAAAGTCCTGGCACTCCACCTGACATTTTGAATGGTTTACTACTTCTACTCCACATACTTGTATACATTATAAAAGTATATACATTATTCATATTAAAATAATAAATCAATCATAAACATTGACATATAATTATAGGTTAAGACATCCAGCCGCAGCATGTAAAGACAAATAGCTGAGATCAACACACTTATAAATAATCCAGCAATTTATGTGATTCTGAAATGAGCCACATACGTTTATGTTTATTTTGATGGCAAAACTTTTATACTTTTGATTAGGTATAATTTTGATGCAGGACTTTTACTTGCAACAGAATATTTCTGAAATTGAATATTGCTACTTTTACTAATCTTTATTCCATCATAAAACACTAGTTATTCCTTAAAAGCTACGTAATGCAATTGTTTTACTACTTACTAGTACTAGTACTATTTTTACACATCAAGATCAGTTTAGTTAAATAATAAATACATAAATAATTGATTCTCTATTTCCATTTTATTCCATATTGAAGAAGAATATAGCTTTATTTGCCTTTAATGAAGAGCATGGAGCATGCACTGCAACGACTCGGCTACCAAGGCTCTCCATGAATACTGCACAATAATATTGAATAAATGAACTAATATTTCAATATTTTTATTGTTGTTGTTTGTGTAACTGTTCAGTGACTGTTCACTGTGAAGCCCTACCCACATGAGTGTCTGGCCAGCTCTTGCAACATCAATGTGAAATATAAAGCATACATCAGAGGTTTGTATCTTGAAACCTTAAAATGAAGTGATGCCACAATGAAACCAGAACTGGTTTATTCATTCAACAGTTGTTTTCCTGTTCAATGTATCGTGTGTGTATATGTGTGTGTGTGTGTGTGTGTGTGTGTGTGTGTGTGTGTGTGTGTGTGTGTGTGTGTGTTTGTGTGTTTGACTCTGTACCAACAAATTCTCCGGTGGGAATGGAAAAATTATGTTAAGTTCCCCTCCAAACACACACACACACACACACACACACACACACACACACACACACACACACACACACACACACACACACACACACACACACACACACACACACACACACACACACACACACACACACAGGCAGCCACACCACTGTCTGTCACACTGCACTGCCCCCCTCAGTTCAAACAGATGAACTCCTGTGCAGAACGTCACACACCTGATTGGTTAAGGTCTCTCCAGGCAGCCAATCAGAACATGAGGCTGGATGGGGAGCTGTGTACTTTTACAGAGACTCTGTACTTTTACACAGACTGTGTTTTTACAGTCAGATTTTGGGACTTTTTGTCAGTGTTTTCCACTCCATGTCCTGCTTTGGTCTGAGAGCTGTTGCCATGGTTTCTTTAGTTTTCTTAATTATTTGTTCATGACTCCCAGCTTTGGAATTGGGTGTGGTGCTGTTAACTTAACCATGAAGCTGTGTGTGTGTGTGTGTGTGTGTGTGTGTGTGTGTGTGTGTGTGTGTGTGTGTGTGTGTGTGTGTGTGTGTGTGTGTGTGATTGACAGGTGAATGGGTCCATGAGTTTACCTACTCCTCCTCTCCTTCATGTCCCCACTCCTTTATACCTGAGCTGTCACTTCTTTCTCTTCCACTATCGCTCTTTGCTTTACACATTTTACGTCTTTGAGTATTTTTTTTATATCAAAGCAAAAATACATATATTTCAGAGTCAAAATTCAAAGGTTTTATTGTTAAAAGCAAAAGAGCTGTTAAGTCCAGCGCTTCACAAACAGAGCATTACACAGTAAACTATGGTGCAAGGGAAATGCAGGAATAAGTCAACTATGTACATGTAGAAAATAAGATAAAACAATGTTAAATAAAATACTGTACGGTAGAATAAATACTGTATACTGTAATGATATATACAAATGGGGATATGTGCAATGAAACAGTGTATTATAGACACTGTGCATGTATTTGAGTCCGTCAGGTGTGATGATACATTCACATGTGTAAGGGATGCCAATGGTAAAGCAATGTCAAATGTGTAAAACAATGTTGAACTTGCAAGACCAGATTACCAAGACGCTGTATCACATGACCAGAAGGTCCATGTTAGACCGTTTGACAAAACCTCCAAATCACATTCAGACAATATTTTTGTTATGCCAACATTGAAAAATGTGTGCTTCCTAAATGTTAAAGAAAAATCTGAGCAGAAGCACCTCAGCTTGGATCATTATTTTGCACTTGGCACTGATCAATTTAAATGAGGGGCTCAACCAACAGAAGCAATTCTGAAAGAGGCTGGGCTATTAGATATGCATGCACACATGTATGCATGCATATTTCAACTTATCCCCCCCCCCCTCCCCCCTCTATCTCTATTTCTGTCTCTAGTTCTGCATATAAACACAAGGCAACATGTAGTGCTGCATCGTGGACAGTATTCATCCAAACTTGGAACCTCTCTTTTGAGCCTTTGCTCAAAACCACTAACTTTTTATATTGGAGCCCTCATTATTATTATTATTATTATATATTCCTTCTTCAATGTTTCCCTTTATTTGCTTTTCTTTCTTGCTCTGTTCCTCCATCACTCCGTATCTTTGATCACGGAGTCTACTGTAAAACGTGTTTTACCCGTCTCATCCCTAATATCAGTCAGACTGGGGAAGAGAGTTCATCCGAATCCAGTGAAGTCACCTTGAGAAACCCGGTAAAGGACTTTTACCATTAGTAATCAGAAGTCAGAATCACATTGCAATTCAAACAGGTTGTTATGTGGAGGAGACTCAATTGAAATGAACTTGATCGGTGGCATCTATTGAGAGTATTTAACAAAATGAGACAAATGGACCATGATAGCGCTGTAGGCTGCATTTTATTCTTAAAGGAGGTTGAACATGCAATGTGAGGAGGTCAAGATGAGTTACGTGGAGTTGATAGAAAAAGGGAAAAGCTTTGGACAAAGATCTGGAAATTCGTTTTGCTTACATTTAGCAGTCCTCAGTAAACTTCCAGTTAACCTTGAACAAAAGTCCACCTTTATTTTTCCCTGCAAAACAAATCTGTTGAAGGTCAGTTAGGGTTGTTCTCTGGAACACGCAATTACTTTGTGCTTCCTTATTGGACTACAACTTGAATTTCTCTGTTCAATCTTGTGTTGTACAATGAAAATAAACCTTAAACCAAAAGACAAATAAAAAAATGTGTTTTTGTTTTATGCACCTGTCTTTTAGTTGAATCAGATGTATTGTAATTTATTAGTTATGTGCTTTTTTAGATTTTCCATTATCATGATTTACTTCTAGACTAAAGATCCATTAACACTAATATTGGTATTAGGGTTTGTGTGGAATTCAGACGAACATTTCTGACTCTCACAAAAGGTCAAAAGTTTATAAAGGTCTATGAAAAACATGTGCTCTAAAAACATTTGAATCTCTTCATTGGCCATCTCCAACACTTCCATCCTGTTAAGGTTAGGGTTAGGGTTGTCAAAGTGTCAATACATTTTGTCATAGTTTTCGCAGTTTCAAATGTGTATGTATCAAGTTATTGTGTGTCAACGAAATAAACACTGCTAGACTAATACCCGTAACCATTTTTTCAAAGGTCGTATTTAAAACGCTTCATTGCAAAATAAGTTCTGGAATGATCCGAGCCTGTGACTGTGACCTCGCTGTGACTCGCTGACTTCACCATGACCTTGTGGTGACTCTGCTGTGACCGCGCCACGACCTCGTAATGACATCACAGTGAGATGAACAGCATTCATCAAAGACTCAGCCCCGCCCACACTGACCCGCAGTCCAATTAGGAGGTGTGTTTACCGTCCTGGGGGCGGGGTCGTCAATGAGCGTTATTGTTTCTCTGCCTTTTGATCACATTCTGAAGAGTCATGTGACCACACCTTCGCCTCAGGGGCAGGTGTTCAGTGTGTGTGTGTGTGTGTGTGTATACTTGTTCAGGTGTGTTTTCAGGTGGATCAGTGAGTAAATGGCAACCTTTAACTGACACTTTGACCTTTTACACTGTGATCAGTTTGGCTCAGGCTGTTGCCATGGCGCTCATACTCCACTGAGAAAAAAAAATCTTGTTTAGGAACAGACACACACGCACACACACACACACACACACACACACACACACACACACACACACACACACACACACACACACACACACACACACACACACACACACACAAATTCCATGTATTTCTATGAATGTGTTTCAGTGTGCATTGCTACGGTTGACTGTATTTGTTTAGCTGCATAAATGTGGCATGTGTGTGTGTGTGTGTGTGTGTGTGTGTGTGTGTGTGTGTGTGTGTGTGTGTGTGTGTGTGTGTGAGTTAGCAAATACAGGATTAGATGTCTCCTTGGCATGTATGGATGTGTGCGTCTCACAACGACATCATCACGCATTGCCCCTCCCCTCGCCGACCAGTCACCATGTGAGCGCCAAACGAGCCGACCAATGGGATCACCCGGTGATTTTTTTCTTTTATAATCTGAGAATTACGTCATTCTTTGGAGAAGGAGGGGGAGGGAGATCTAAGCTCCTCCCACTCAACACCCCCCCACCCTACCCCGCCCCCCCCCCCCCCAGCCTGTCGTGTCCCTCGGGCTGTCTAGCTCGTCCCAACACTGCCCCCTGGTGTCCGGTCTGCCGACGCTTACCTTATCCCGAAATATCGCCTTTGTTCTTTTTTTTTCTTCTCTTCTCTGCTGAGGTGAGTAAATACTGTCTATGAGAGAATTATTGGGTATGTTTTCATTTCGCAACCCCCTTCTCCTCAACTTCCTCCTTCTACGTCCTCCATTCCGTACTTTCCTCTTCATCCTCGGCTTGTCCTTTCTTTTGTCTTCTCTCAATTTCCCTATATCCTTTTCCTTTTGTTTGTCCTCTTCTCTCTTTGTCTACCATCCCTTCACCTCCCCTTTCTCCTTTCCTTCTCTCCACTCCTCTCCTCTTCTTTCAAAGGTCACAGGAAGGTCAGAGTTCGGAGGGAGTTCTCTGTCTCTTCCCCTTAGCCAATGACTGATCACTTCCTATTTAGACCAGCGGGAACTGAAGTGTGTTTGTGTGTGTGTGTGTGTGTGTGTGTGTGTGTGTGTGTGTGTGTGTGAGAAAGGAGGTCAAATAAAGAAAGAATAGAACCTAGATTATGGAATCCGATTATATTTTTCTTGTGACCTTATCAAATGATAGAAGTAGCTGGTACTGTTTACAAATTTGAAATACATTGAAAACAAAATCAATCTTAAATGGCACGAGTGTATATTGCACATGAGTGCAAAGTCTTATATTAACAGGATGAATATACAAAACTAAACAAAAGAAACCAAACAAAACATATGTTCACCAACGTCTGCAAAGACACAGAAATATTCCATGTCTCAATAAGTAAACTATGTATTCATTTAATCAGGATATATATTGTTATTAAAGCAACATGAAGAGAGTAGATACATTACATCAAGCAGGAGAAATCTTAGAGAGAGATAACGCAGTGCAAGAAACACATATGTGCAAATGACTTTTTCACAATTCATATACAATTTGTCAACGAAACCGGCTCGTTCAATCCTTTTATATGTTCAAGCTATTTTTTGTACTTGTGTTTTTTGTTTGACTTATTTGTTATTATTATTAATAAATTCTGCTTCACTTTTTATTTAATATGTAAGTCTACTCTTTTTTCCTTTTGCTTTTGTATCTAGCTGCTGCTGGAAGAATAAAGGCTTTCTGATTCTGAAAAGAAACACGTCGTTTTTAGATCAAGCTCATGTCTTTTTTTTAGATCATTGAATTATTTAACAAATGGTTTGTTAGTTGCAGGGCGGAATGATCTCAGCCAATAAAGGAACACGTATTCGGACCTTTTCCCCCACAGTGCCAATAAGGGAGAGCAACCAGTCAACATTAACTTGACCGTACTTTCATATTTTGCTCAATGTGAAGGGTTATATCCGCGTTGTAGAAATGAATGTGTTGGTATTTATCTGTTGATCCGTGCTTTGACATGTCTGTAAATGTGACAGAGACGATGTAATAGTGTTAGTGTTTATTGATTGTTATGTGTGTGACCGCAGATGGAAATGAGCTAATACTGTAGCTAAATCTGCCACAAAGGATCTTTTCTATTTTGAAATAAATGTATTTTTATGCATGGTGCTTTTTTAAAGACATAATAATAACAACGACATGTGCCGTCTCATGCAGGTCAATAACAAGTATATGTCTAAATGAGGAGAATAGCACTTTTTATTTAATGTTGGAGGTAATTGAGAATGTAATCAGGCATGGTGTTGTGGTGCTCCGGTTATAATGTCCCGTCGAGACATACTCACATAGAAAAGAAGCGAAGGCCTGGAGTATCATAATATTTTTATTTTTCACATTGCATGCAATCTTTTTAATGTTCATTCACACTAGGTATTTTGTTAAAAAACGATTTCATCCTTTCCTTCACTTGGGGAGAAAATGCTTAATTAAAATTTGAAAAAATGAATCCTGGGAACGTGTTAAACCCCTGGATTCTCAGAAACAGTCCACAGACGCTCTCAGTGCCCTCCGTAGAGATGGCCTTCCTCCAGGAGGACATGATGATGACACAATTGACTCACTCATGGGCAGGTGTGCTTCATTGAGGATGGAGACACACAACAATACACAGCCAGAGTGTGTGAAGTAACAGAGTGTGTGTGTGTGTGTGTGTGTGTGTGTGTGTGTGTGTGTGTGTGTGGGTGTGTGTGTGTGTGTGTGTGGGTGTGTGTGTGTGTGTGTGTGTACATACGAGACATAACATTACAGATCAGGCAAAAGCATGTGTATGCCCATGTGATATGAGTGTGTGTGTGTGTGTGTGTGTGTGTGTGTGTGTGTGTGTGTGTGTGTGTGTGTGTGTACATACGAGACGTAACATTACAGATCAGGCAAAAGCATGTGTATGCCCATGTGATATGAGTGTGTGTGTGTGTGTTATTACCACACTGTAATGTGTGTGTGTGTGTGTGTGAGTGTGTGTGTGTGCAGACCCCTGTCACCCTCTTGATGACCTGGTTGCAAGTTCAAGTTCAGTTCAGGGGTTGACAGCATGTTCATTGTATGTGTGTGTGTGTGTGTGAGAGAGTATGTGTCTGACAATATATTTACAAATACACAATTAAGTAAAATTATAATAATAATTACATAACAATAATAATAATATATTTTATATTATGTATATTATATTAATATTATATTTATTGTAATAGTACTAAAATAAATATATGGCATGCTCAACAATATTGTAAAAATGTATTTGTTGCAATATTTATTGTAATCAATACTGATTGTTTCGAGGCCTTTGTATGCATTTCATTCCTGATAAATATGTTAAGGTTTTATGCATTTCTGTGTTGATATTTGAGTCTAAGAATATAACATAAGAAACCCAACCACTATTATTTTTCATTTGTTATATTATTACTGCTATAATTGTCTCATTTATTGTCTACTTAATATGGTTGTAAATGTGCATTTCTTTCCCGGGGTAATTTGGGATCTGTTTAAACCTGCAACTTTATTTAAACCAATAAGAAAATGATTGATAAATCTGTGATGATTACATATTAATAATAATAATAGCTTGCATTTATATAGCGCCTTTCAAGGGACCCAAGGTCGCTTTACAGTAATAGGGCAAAAACAAACATAACAAAAGAAAAGTCAGACAGACAAAACAACAGATCGATTAGGGGCCGAAAGCCTTGGCAAACAGACATATTCATATAACACATAAATATAATTATCCATATTACTATTATTATCCATATTATTATAATTTTGTAACTGTAATATTTATTTGTATATTATACAAATGTGACAATACATAGAGTGTTTGTATTTTATTCCTTACTGTATGTTTATATATTCATATCTATATGTTTTAGTGTGAACCCTAATACCACTATAGTTGATGAAGTAACCGTAAATTGGAGATATGGCATTTCAATGAACTTGCTTTAAGTCCTTGGTTTTATATCATGTTTCCTGATATATTATGTTAAAAGCCTATATTGTATACATTTACATTTAAATTCAAGTTAACAATAACTTTATATTTTTGATCCTATAATATAATGTGAATATGAATGGCTTCCCATAATAACTGGAATGTAACATTTAATAATAGGCTCTTGAGTTTTCTTTTTCCACACAGATGAGGATTAATGAAGGTGTCAAAAACAGGAAGAGAGAGGAAGGAGCAACAATAAAGGGCAGATGAAGGATAGACAGAACAACAGAGAGAGAGAGAGAGAGAGAGAGAGAGAGAGAGAGAGAGAGAGAGAGAGAGAGAGAGAGGGTTAAACACAGTTCAAGGGTTTGATTTCTGTACACACACACACACACACACACACACACACACACACACACACACACACACACACACACACACACACACACACACACACACACACACACAGAGAAACACACAGAAACCAACAGAGCAGCTCTCTTGGAAAGGACAGATGTGTGTAGAAGTGTAGAACGAGAGAACATCTGTCAGATATTCAGTGTCTCTTAGTACCTGTGTGTGTGTGTGTCTGAGTGTGTGTGTGTGTGTGTGTGTGTGTGTGTGTGTGTGTGTGTGTGTGAGAGTGTGTGTGTGTGTGCGTGTGTGTGTGTGTGTGTGTGTGTGTGTGTGTGTGTGTGTGAGAGTGTGTGTGTGTGTGCGTGTGTGTGTGTGGGGGAATAACAGTTTTATAGGAGTGCATGAAGACACAGAGCAAGTCACTGTGGTAACTCAGACTTTTATAGATAGTTTATATGTGTGTGTCATTGTTTGTGTCTGTGTACACACACACACACACACACACACACACACACACACACACACACACACATACACACACACACACACGGTAACTCCAAAGTCCCGATTGTGTTCAGTCTGAATAACTGTGTACAAATGCTTGCAGAGGCCTTGGCTGATATTAGGTTATGGTGTGTGTGTGTGTGTGTGTGTGTGTGTGTGTGTGTGTGTGTGTGTGTGTGTGTGTGTGTGTGTGTGTGTGTGTGTGTGTGTGTGTGTGTGTGTGTGTGTGTGTGTGTGTGTGTGTGTGTGTGTGTGTGTGTGTGTGTGTGTGTCTACAATTGGAGCTCCATCTGTTGGCGTCACTTGGTTACAAATTTGGTGTCAACCGCCCCAGTGGAGACGGGACACATGCACACACACAGCCACACACACTGAGCTGTATGGTAATGTGAACTCAGATTCACCCGAAGTGGCAGTGTTTGACCTGACCGTGTGCTCCTCTCCTGCTCCTCTGTCTTCATCTCCTCTCCTCCTCCTCCTCTCTTATCCTTTATTCTCCTCTGCTGTAGGAGCACATTGTTTGGAGGTGTTTCAGCTCCCCTCCTCCCTTGTTTTGATAAGAAAGAGAACAGAAATGAGGAGCGAAGGAGGTCAAGTTTACCCTCTGTCTCCATAGTGACAGGATCCTTTGGGGGGGGGACAGTTTCTCTCCAGTGTTTCATCCCGGTCTCTTTGGATCCATTCTGTTCTTTCCTTTTGTGTATTTCTGATTCTGGGTGTTTTACCAGACCACATGTCGACTCATTGTGAAAAAAGTAAACAAAATAAAAATGAATAAAAGACCCTATTTGCACTTTCGCCCTATATGTTCAGGTTCATCAGTATTCAGGGTCGTCTCCATGCTTTAATGTTCAAAAAGCTCTTTATTTTTCTCATACTGCCTGTTTTCACCCTCTGTCTGAAACCAGAGCTCAGTCTGCTCTGATTGTAATTTTCTTTAGGAGCAATCTTAAATGTGTGGATTTTTCTTCAGTAAAAATGTACTATTTATTGTTCATTTTGTTTATTTAAATACAGAATTTAATTTAAATACAATTAATACAAAATAAAGGCAACAGATTTGCAACATGTCAACGAGACTTGCTGCATGAGATCAGTTCTGGACCTGAAGACGGTCCCACCTGAGGACAGTCAGTGCAGTGGACCCAAACAGAGAGCAGCAGCATAATGCTCCATTAGTTATAATGAGAATGCTCCACCTGTTTGGAGCTGATAGATGCTCTCAGATCCTCCTGAGGGTTAACACACTGCCACACAGATCAGTAAAGCAGGAAACTAGTGTCTGAGTAGCAAGTGATTGAACTCCACAGAAAATTGATGTTTTAATGTACCTGTTAACAAATGACGAATGGTTTTAAATAGATCAGGCCCATGCAACTGTGTTGTTCAGGGGGGGCTAAGTGCCCGGGGAGGGGACATTTCCCTTCTATTCTCAGGGGGTCAACTGACCCACGCAACCTCTCTCTGGCCTTAAGACGCCCCTGAGCAAATGTGTGTTTATTGGGCAGCAGTTTTTATTCAAATTTCAGATAATCATAGGATAAGAAAGATCTATGGTCCTCACCAATGGGCTTTTGATGAAGTTAATAAATGGGGGAGCAAACTTGGACAGATATAGACTAAGGTTTTAAGCTGCCTGTAAAACAGTGTTGCTATCGCCTTCAGAACACACACACGCACGCACGCACGCACGCACGCACGCACGCACGCACGCACGCACGCACGCACGCACGCACGCACGCACACACACACACACACACACACACACACACACACACACACACACACACACACACACACACACACACACACACACACACACAGTCTCACTCAGTGCAGTACATTCTGTTTGCTTAGTGCCATGCAAACTGGACAATAGGTGGCAGATGCAAACGTGCTGAATGCTCATTTGACTCTTCATCAAACAGCCAGCGAGCTCTGAGCTGCTGAAGAAACACTCATTTGAATGGACACGAATTGTCTTTGCGTTGTTGTGCAGCTGCTGGATACAGAAAGTCTGCACAGGGTCTTCTGAAGACCACCGAACTGACAGTCCACTGAAGCAGCTGCAGACCATCAAACGTGACCAGGTGTTGAAATGATAGCTTCATGCTAAGAAGTTTCTCAAAATAAATATAAATATATTATTATCAATACACTGATGTTGACATTGTCTATATCTTGATGTCTTGAATATTTAATTAGAATTGTAAAAATGACTTGATAGTGACCCAAGTGACTTGAATGGGATGAGGATGCTGATACAATTGTTTCCATTTTTTCCTGACTGTCCTACACAAGTTAGCGTGTACCGGGGCTAAATTATGGAGCTACTTTCTCAGATTTGTTCATGGATGTTCATGGTCGTTGCATGAAAAGCAACAAACTATTGAAGATAGAGTTCAATACGCTATGAAGTTCCTGCTGCAACTAAAGGGCTAACAACGTTCCAAAGATCACTCGTACATAATTGTAAAGAGGACATTGTTAACAACAAGAACTTAAACTCCCGTGTCTCCCTGCCTACCGTAGTGCTGGCTAACGTGCAGTCAAAACGAAACAAGACTCAGTCTGGTTAGCAATTGGGTTCAAGCTCAGTACCCTGGACAGACATTGGTCTGTCCAGGGTACTGAGCTTGAACCCAATTGCTAACCAGTTTTTCTTGTTTCAACTGCACGGGGCCGGCTCTCACACAGAATAATTGGTTCAACTAGTAGCTCAGCAAGCTCAAACCAGGTCAGAGGCTTACATCAGAGGTTGGGGAGCAATGTACAAGAGCAACAACAGTTATGCGTGAGTAAGACAGAGTAGAAAGTCGTTGAAGTGGTACAGTATCTCCAAGATCCAAAACTCTCAAGAACACAATCACACATTATGGAGTCTAACCATAATGGGGGGATTCAAGTCCATCTTAAAGGACAGAGAACAAGAATCCATTGGTCGATGTGATTGCTATATCCCATAATTGAAGTCGTTTTAAATTGTGCCAGTTTTTAATGATTCATAATAGTTTTTTTAATTTGCATATTGACTGGTTAATGTGCCATTTAATTTGTGTTTTACGGCAGCTGTATTCGTCTGCCTGTATTGTCTGTGTTTTATTTGTTGTAACTTTGTACCTGCTGCCCTTCTTGGCCAGGTCGCTCTTGAAAAAGAGATTTGAATCTCAATGAGACTTTTTACCTGCAGATAAAGGATATATATAACCAGGCATACGTTTGACATATTATTTATTTTTCATTATACTTTTTACTTGCCATCACTGTGGCATTAGCCGTTTTGAACAGCAGCATACTACTTTGCTACAGCGGCATATGATGTTTTTATACCAGGTATCAGGTGTAAGCGATACATACACAAGTTGTCTCATCAGTTAAGATCAGTGGCGGCTGGCGGATTGTTTTCTAGGTAGGGCTGTGCCGCATGCAATCAATTCAGCAAACATCCCAGTATGACTTCATGCAAAAACAGGAGTTTTCAGTGTTAATTTACCAGTCTTACATTGTAATGCCTCCATAAACAATTTAAGCATTTGAGACTGAGGACTATGTACAAAAACTTAAAACAATGGCATGAGCAATACTTGCATACATATATGTATGTATATATATATATATATATGTATGGAAATATATATATATATATGTATGGAAATATATATATATATTACAGAACAACGGTATAATCAACAGTAATACAAAAAGCTGAAGATGTAACAAACTAATAATAATTATTCTTATATTTAAAATCAGTGTGGTGTACGTCTTTGACGTGCCTTTAAAAACGCTGGCGGTCTTCAGGTGCTCTTCCAGCAGTGTGCAGGGAGGAAACAAAATCCACCAATCCCTGAAAATGCCAGGGTTGACTGAAGAGTCAGTCTCGTCATGCCCACGCAAAGCCAACTCAAAAGCCCCACAAAACCTCATTATTTTGGATAAAATATGCCTGTTTTTATCCACCTCCTCATTGTGTTGCCTCACCGCAATCCTGTGGCCGTCGTCCAGCTGCGTAGCAGCTGCTTACTTGGGGCGATACAATAATTGCCCCTCCGGTAGTAGTTTTGAGGACGCTGATTGGCTACATTTTATGACACACGTTCATATCTTGAATCAGCAATTGGCTAACCTGCTACAGAGACCCGCCTCCGTGGGGCGATTTCTCCATTGCCCCAGCACAGTACTTCAGTCATACATTGTACTAGGAAAAGCATATTTGTGACCCGCTCTATCGAAATCAGTCGGAAGTCGCAACGGCTCATTTCAAAATAAACGTGGATTTGCGTGAAAAAATAGTTTTCCGGGTTCGGGTGTTTTGTTTGATTTTAAATAAACAAAGTCTTGGATTTCAGAATATGAAACTTTGATTTCCAAAATCACACGATAAATACGTTTTTGAAGCTTGTAAAGGGAAGATGACAGCTCTCACTCGCCACTCTGCTGTTCCACAGCGCTGCTTCCCCTCCCTCCGGCTGAAATTATGAATGTAAGGCGTATCGTAATCATAGATAACACGGAAGGGTCCGTTACAGTTTGTTTTCATCTGATTTCAATTAAACAAAGTCTTGGCTTTCAGAATATTAAACTTGTTTCGGAAAATTTAGATGATAAATACAACTATGAAGCTTGTAACGGCATAATTACAAGCGGAGAACGGAGTAACTTGACGTCACAGCAGGCATAACAACAGCCGGTGTTTCTTGTGAGTGTTTTCCCCGGGAAACAAACAATACACACAAATGCAAAATTACACAAACACACACACATGTATACACACACACACTCGCGAGCTTCCCCCAGACCAGTAATCCAAACGAAAATATCTTCACTCTGTAGTATTTTGATCATTTGCTAATAATCAATCAGATCGATGGATTCCAGAGAAGAGGAAACTTTGAAGGCCTTTTTCTCAAAATGATGACTCGGTGACAGTCATTATATAATGTGACATATTTGGCTTAATATTTGGAGTACAAAAACAATCCTGATATCATTAGAAAGCTAGGAATCTCCTCTTTCCAACAGTGTATACAACTCAAAATGTGTCTTTGGGTCCATGCGACTAATTTCGATGGAGCAGGTCACATATTTTGCGCAAATTATTTTAATCACATTTTACACATATTTCTGGGTGCATTCCATATTTTAAACGCACAAATATTGACAATGTATATAATTAATTAGTATTATTAATAGTATTATATTCCCCGGGCGCCATACATAATGGCAGCCCACTGCTCCTAACACTAGGATGGGTCAAATGCAGAGAAACCGTTTTGTTACATAGTGTACTACGTAATGACAATAAGTTGAATCTTCTTCTTCGTCTTCTTCTTCAATTATTATTATTATTATTATTAATAATAATAATGTTGTTGTGTGTGGTTTAGGGTTCCCTGGCTTAGCTAACATTGTCCAATGTGACGTTTTCACATTGTACTTTCTTTATTTACGACAATATGTTACAAAATGCTATCAATTAAAACAGAACAAATATATATTTATGGGGAAATGTGCATCAGGGGATGGTACTTTGAGTGAACCGAAACTGGGCCCGGCATGGAACTGGAACAGAACTTATTTAAGTGGAGCAAAAAGGATGTCTACCCTTCACTGTATATCCTCAATACCAACAACTGTAAGAGTCAGTCTGGTGATCAGTGATTTACACATCCTTATATTTGCTTACAAACACCATGTGTAATCCTGTCATCCCAGAACCACAAGGTGTGATAGTGAAGCATTATTTACTGTGTGGCAGCTGGTAGACCAACGATACAAACAGATATATGATAGTTTTATGAAAACCAAATCTGTAGAATAAATAAAGATCCAAAAAAAACAACACAGCCTGCTTTCATTGAAGTTGCCTGTCCCATCTCAAGTGTCAGCCTATTGTCCCCTCTAAGTGAGCCAATGGACCGGAACAAAAACAGCAGTTTGCATATCCATTTATATTTATCTGACGGTCTGATGCACAGAGAGTGTTGGCACATGTGTCTCTGGTTTGAATAGGGCTGTATGTACAGTTGAACTGATGGACTCTGACATGCAAAATGACCTCTTTGAATATCAACAGCATGTTAGCACGGAGAGTGATTTGATATATGAAGAGTCTTGCCATGACAAGTAAGATGAATGGTGCATGACAGTTTAGCCAATAAGACATAGAAAATGAACAGTACATGCACAAACAGGTGATTACTTTCTGTTTCGTTCAATTATTTCTCATTCATGTACAATTGTCACAGGATTATATGGTAATTGTGACAATGTTGCTGCTTTTTGGTTCTTTTATAAAATGTTATCTCAAGCAGCTACTCATAATCCATAACAATTCAGCATCTTACATGCTGCGGTCCATCACAGGTCTGTCAAAAACATCTTTCAGAATCTCTTCCAGGTATATACAGTAAGTGATGCCAAGGTCTGTTTCAATTGAAATCATTCATTATATAAAATATACATGCATTTGGTATGTTTATTGATACTGACATAGGCTACTGTTCAGCCACTGAATGGTTCCACTAAGATTGGTTCAGCCCAGGAGGGTCTTTTTAAAC